>NW_026138089.1:2560000-2805000 GCF_025592945.1 Manacus candei | reverse complement strand
CATCAGCAAAGGAGGTAAACACATCAGGAGCTGTGTCCTCTCTCATCTTCCCCTGCTCTGTATTACTACAGTTTTTTAAATCTCTTCTCCCCAGTCATCAGATGCACTTGTGTCATTCAAATGCGTGGTGTGGCTGTGCCGCAGAGGCAGCCGCCGCCTGCCTCTCCTCCCGGAGCTCCCGGCTCCCATTCTCTTATAATTGAAACTTAAAATTGGCCTCATTACTTCAACGAGGCCCCTCATATTTCTCCATTTTTTCAGTCCACCCTTTCCTGCTTGCCTCTATGAGGGTAATTGCATCTAAGAAATGTTTGAAGCATACTGTCAGAAAGGTTATTGCATATAATTGAAGTTTAGATTTAATGTTGAGGGGAGCTTTGCGCTCTGTTAGTGGGATGGCTGGAGCCCTGGAGCCTGAATTGGAGCTGTACAGGGGCCTGTATTTCACTTTGCTACTTTCAGCCCTGGTTTACTGTTTGCCTCCATGTTCTAATGATTAATGTGCCTTCCTGTTCTGTTCACACATGCCAGCTGTTTGCAGTGATACATTTTACCTGGGTCCCTCCTGGGCTCCAGGAAGCTTTAAATTATTTTAGCATAGTTTTGAGCTACAAGGATGATATTTTCCACAGTTCCTTGGTATAAAGAGCATGGTTTGGCTAACAAGTGAGCAGTGGCAAGTGAACCCACTTACTATATCATTTATCCAGAAAATGCATAAACTAATTAGAGCTGAAATTGTGACAAAGTGGGATTGGTGTTTTTATGGACAAAGTTACAAAAATTTTCAAGGTGTATTTAATTTAACCCTACATTTAAATATTTTCAGAATCATTAAATATGTTTATGCCATAGTGACTTCAGCCTGTTAATGAACAGATTCATGTCATCAAAGTTTTTATTGTACTGGTGGTGTAATTTAAGGAAAATTCAATTCTGCTAATAGTTATGGTCTGTGTAATGGTAAGAATGTGGTATCTTACACTAGGCATCTTCCTCTTTTTGCTTACTGCCCAGAGCTGTTAATATAAAGACACAAAACTGAATATGACAGCACAATACATCCCTTCTTCACAAGGATGCATGGAAGGTTTTTACCAAAGTGCTTTTAATCGATATATTTAGTTACTCAGTCTGGCATTGTTAATTTAAATTTTAAGTTAATTTTTAAAGATTTGATATCTTCATGAAAAGCCATTGAGTTCAGTGGAACTTTGTGAATAACATGGAAAACCTAAGCAGGTAGCAATTGCTCAGTAAGACCTGACTGTTTATATCATATCCAGAGTCTGCTGAGCTCATGTTAAAACATCTGAAGCTCTGCAGAAATATTTGTAAATCCTCAGGGAGGAGAAATTCACAAACCCCAAAACTCTAACAGCTATTTCTGTTACCATGCCTCCCTTCCCTGCCATCTCCTTGTGTAGCAGTCCTTGACTTGGCTGCTGAGATGGTGTGTCTGATGGGATGCCTTCATCTCAGTCACATCACAGAAGTGAGTCATCACAAAAGTGAGTCATTTCATCCCTTGCACAGGTAGAGTCAAAAAACCAGCATGTCCCTCTCCCCCAAGACTTTCTCTTATATAAACTCAGCTGTTTTAGAGACGACAGGTTTTTCATCTGAACTGCCATATAGTGAAAGCTGTTTAACAGGGGATGGAGACTCCTTTTTTACATGTTCAGAGTGCAAGGAGGGCACTACAGATGTTGTGAAGGTGTCAGGAAGAAATGAGGCAGCAGCTTTTAGTCAAAGCTAATGAGCAACAGAAGGATTATGTTGGTTTCTCACAAGATACATGCTTACACTGCACCTAAATGGCTTGAAAACTCAACCTTTAAGAACCTGTGCCATGCTCTCCTAGTTCTACTTGACCTGGAGTCCCTCCAGCCCAGCAGGTGGAAAGCTGCCTGGGAGGGCACCTTGTTTTGCAATATATCCACTATGCAGTGTGGCCTGTTCCAAGGAGTAACTGCAGGCACAGGCTCTCAGATAGGAGCTGAACATGAAGTTGGTTGGAAAGTAGGAGCACAACTGCACCACATCTGCATCCAGTTGGCATTGCTGTATAACAGAATATGGAGTACTTTGCTCTTTTAGTCTTTGTCCACAGTCTTTGTAAAGCAAAAGCTGGACAACCACCCAAATAAAATCCCTGGATTTTTTTGATGGCATAAAATTTAACAAAAAAACCCCGAGAATTTAACAGTTTGGGCTTCACTGCTGAAATATGTACAGACTCATGTGCACGTACATGACTTTGCACATACATAAAGGTACAGGTGGGTGGATGTCTTGTTCTCCGGACATCTCTTAATCAAGCATTTGGGAATTACTCTCTTCATTCATGTGTCAGGTGAACCTGACATCTCCTGGTTGCAATACCAGGCATCTTCTCTCTATTTCAGTGTAGGGTGGCATGGAATTCCCCTTGTTTGTTCTGCTTCCTTTTTCTTTCCAATACCTCTCTAGTGCTGAGCATCCCGATTCCCATCCTGCACACAAGGTGCATGTGAGAACACACAAGACTGGTGATAAGTCTGTCCTAGGTTGTGCCAATATTAGCAGCAGCAGCAGCAGCAGGAGAGGTGAGAGAAGTGAAGCGTGGTTTCCTTCACTTCTGAAGTCAACCTTCTCCCTACTTCAAACCCCTGGGAACTCTGCGTAGTTCTCACTGAGTTAAGGCACCTGCTCATTTTAAATTGGGTCCTTTCAGAGCCAGCCCTGCTATCACTTATTTTCTCTACTGTGACTTAGTGAACCCCCATTTCACCCCAGTTAGATGTCAAAACTGGGCAAGTGGTTCTTCTTGCCAGCTCCTGGCAGGAGCTGCTGCACCCGTGCCAGTGGGGCTGAGGGAACTTTAGCCTTGGCTCCTTGTACAGGTTCACCATGGCCCCTCACCAGCTGGTGTGGCACTGCAGGGAAAGGCAGCAGAACTTGGGAGAGCTTGCTGTAAATGTCCTTTTTGCTAACTGTGATTCACAGTCCTAGCGAATGCAAAAATCCTTTCTGTGGTCGTTTAATCCTTCTCATTTTTTTGTTGGGTTTTTTTTCTCTTTGTTTTTTTAGAGTATGTGAAGAAGAAGCAGCCCAGGTGGGAAGTGTCTGAGGCCTACAAAAGACTGAAGAGCACTGTAGACAAATACCTGTCCATGAGTGCCTACTCAGAAGTGAACCTCGGCAAACTCTTCACCGTCACTATGGGAAGATCTGTGAGAGAGTCCAATAATGAAAGACAGTGATTGATTAAAAATGGAGGGAGGATAGTTCCTTGTTCATCAGAAATGATCTCTTCAGCAATACTCTATTTCAGTGTGCACAATGATGTTTTAATAATCTTGTCTCTTTGGAGGAGGAAAAAATGGAAGATGAAAACAAAGTATGATTCACGTGGACATTAAATATTTGATGTGTTTTTATCTTCCTTTTTTTTTAATTCATTTAGAAACCAGGGTTATTAAAATACAGAGTAGTTGATTTTTGCAATATATTTTGTTGTGTATTTAGACCTATGAGGGAAAAGGGGGTGGGGGAATTGCTGCTTTAATTGGATAATTCCCAGTGAGAGTTGCTGGAATGTAAGTGATCCTAGACTTTGCTCCAGGGTATTTAGTAGAGGTGCTCTCAGGAAGAGAGGTTAGTAGAGGTCTCAGTAGGAGCACTAATGTTTTGCCTTTTCACAGTTTATCTTCTTCCTGATCATAAACATACCAATTAAAAACAATACTAAACCTGAATGCCTTTAAATGTCCTATTACCTTCTGAACAGAGGTAGGGATGCTTTACTTTCGAATTCATTAAAGAACGACTGAAACCTGGAGGTGCTAAAAATAGGGACCATCTTTTTATTAGAAGTCTTTCCAAAAGTCTTTAAGCGTAGTATTTTGCCATGTTGAAAAACCCGTGTGGATGTAAAGACATGCAGATGTACAAAACCCGTTTAACACACACAGTGGATATAAATATATTACATTTCTTTCCATGCAAAACATTTGAAAGTAAGCAATTGATAGGGAAAAATATGTTTAGGATGGCATTGTAACCAAAAACGGGAATGGAAAGCAGTAAATCATTGTTACTGTTCTGTAATAATTACTGTGTTGGAGCTTTTACAGTTTTAAAAACAAATTGTATTTTTCATTTACTTTTAATAAAATGACAAGCAGATATGACAAGAAGAGCATAAATTTGGGTACATGCTTTTGTACACAAAATATTGTTTTACTCATGTTCACCGTTAAGCTTGCAATGTGATATATTAATGTAAGGTTATGATGTTTTGCATTTAAATCTTAAACAGAATAAAATGTAAAGTTTTCTTCACACTTAAAGGAAAAAAATAAAGTTTTCTAGTAAAAGAGAATTTGATTCTATGATCTGATGATTGAAAATACTCCATGCTGGCTCCTATTGCTCCAGACTTTTCGTGGTCCTACAGGATTGCTTGTATGTCTGCTTTTAGGATGAACAGCCATTAACAAAGGGAGATTGAAGTAATAGCATCAGCCACAAATGTGTTGGGCACTGAAGGGATACGTGTCTGTGGTAAGAGTGTTTTATGATACTCATTTGTCCCTGAGGTGGCATTGGAAGAGGCTGTGTGTCAGTGTGTGCAATGTCAGTTTGAATATGCTTAAATACACAGTTGTCTTCCAAGCAACTTTTGGGGCTAAATCCTTTCTTTTTTTCTCACATTGAATCTCTACTGTGGGAAATGGAACCTACTCAATCCCTGGTTTTGTGCAGGTGTTGTCTCACCCCTGGTGGGCTATCGTTCCTTCCCAGTGTGTTTAGTTGGGTTAATACTGTTAAACAGACTTTATTTGGAGACTTCTCTTGAAGAGAAGGTGTTGCTTCTGAGATGACATATGGGAGTTTCAGATCTTCAAAAGATCCCAGTTTCCTGTAATTTCACGCAGGGGTTTTTAGATTTTTTGTGTCCAACACAATTAGGATTATGAAGATATTAGTGATAGTAACTGGGTAGAATGCCTTAGAAAAGCAAGAAGTGTGACCTTCTCTTCCAAACATTAGGTATACAAATAAAATGGATAGATATGGCATAACCTGACCCTGTGGCACTTGTATGTATCTGTATAATTACCGCTGAAGAGCCTGTTAATTTGCAAGTTTAGGGATGTTTAGATTAAATGAGAGTGTTGTGGAATGACTGTGTAAGGTGCAGCAGCACAGAGTGGCCCTGCAAGGGGCTGTTCCCCCCCACACTGAGGTGGAGGAGCCGTGAGTGGCATAGCCCTGGAGCCCCCCACCACCCCAGCCAGCCACAGTCTGGGGGTCAGGATATGGGAAGCGAGGGCTTTTACCCCGAATGGAGGCTTTTTTTGATTCCTCTCAGCAAAGCTGGTCAGATCGGAGCTGAAGTCTTGGCAAGGAGTAAACTGGATTTTTTCCCCCTCCCCTTCTCCCTCTCTAATCAGCTCTGGGCACTGTGCCTTGTCTTGGCCCCGCAGAAAGGCTGGGAAATGCAAAATCATCTTCATAGCATTTAATATTAAATGGAGCTGGAAAATGCTGTGCTGTAAATAATTTGGGAAAGACTGAAGTTCGGAGGTTTGTGTTTTGAGACCCAAATCGCCTTCCCTTCCTTCCCCTTCTTGTGTCCCCTTCTCCCCGCCCACCCCCCCCGCCCCTCACGCTTTTAACATTAAGGTTTGTGTTTATTTGTATTTATTTGCAGTTGGGGAAGAGGAGTGTTGATATATGGAGCCGGTGGCCAGGTTTTGCTGATGACATATGCGATATGAAAAACAATTCCCATCTGCAAACACGGTTGCTGCTGTGCCAAAATTCCTCTTTTCGCCGCCAAAGGCAGTTTTCTAAGGCCGAAGCAGAGCACATCTTCCCCTTCACATCCTTCCCCGTCTTCTGCAGAGCACCTTAAATGTGCCTTAATTGAATAGTTCTCCCGCACCCTCCTTATAGCAGTTTAATAGATTAACTCATCTGTGCCAGCTTCAAATTTCAGATTAAAATTCCTTCATCCCGAAGGCAGCATTATCAGGTTGTTGGAGGCTGTTTTCAAACCTTGGTTTTGAATAGCAGCGGCTCTGCATTAATTTAACCACTAAGCTAATAAGTAGGTTTCGTTTTGTTATGCTAAGCTTTATTGCTTTTCTTTTGATCAGAATGGTGTTGTTGAGCAAAGCAGCAGACAAGGCATTCTTTGATGAGGGAATTAGCGCTCTATTCTTCCTCTATTATTCATAGCACAGTGGAATATGTAAGTACCTGAGGGTGTCAAAGGAGAGCAGGCTCTATTGCAAAGTGTTCGCCTTGTTTCTCTCAATAGCTGACTATGAGATGATAAACCGCTTAATACACTGCACTAATTGGATGAGAGCAAAAAGAGATGGGAATTAAGGCACGGCGAAAGGAGAAAGTGCTACCAGCCTTCATTCACTCTTTCACCACTTTAACAGCACCAAAGGAGGCACAAGCTTTCTATAAGCAGACTAGGGGTTTTGTGCGGAGATAAAATGAACCTGTTAGTGGATTCAGGTAATACACTAATTATTGCACAGTATAAATACCACTACTGGTTTTATAACACGGAGGTAAACTTCTTTTGAGAAGGTTATAGGATTGCTTGGCAGCAGTATAGATCCTAATAAGGGACCAGAGTAATAACCCCCTGGATTAACAAAATTGCTGCTTGCAGAAGTATGATTCGGGCTTTTACGAAGATTTCAGCGGAATGAATAAAAATGACTGAATGACATTTCTTAATGCCTAATGGCTTGATAATGATTCCCTTTTCTTTAAGGCAAAAATGTATATTTCAGTCTGCACTGTTAATAACGTCCAGGGAACAAGCCTTATTTTTCCCATAAAATTTTTTCGCGCCTATGGTGGGTTTTAGAACTCAAAAATACGGCTGGGGGCGGGCGGGGTTGGGGGTGTGGGATGCGAAATGCCGTGGGTGGAAAGGGGGGGCTGCGGGTAAGGGTCGCGGCGGGCTCCCACGCGCGATGCTCGCTCCGGCGGCACTTCCCGGTCGGCGGCTTCGGGAGCCAGGATCGCCCCGCCGGGCCGGGCCGAGCCCCCTCCGTTCGCCCAGCCCGGGGGGGGGGGGGGGCTCTTCTCCGGCCCCGGCCCGCCGTTGTGGAGGGCTGCCGCGACTAGACCAAATCACCCCCAAAATTCCCCACACCCTGGCGCTCCGGTCCGGCCCCACACCTGCGGCCGTCGGGGGTCAGGGCTTGGCCGGGCGGACCAGGACTCATCGGGACCGGGAAGGGGCGCGGGGCGTGCGGCCGGGGCACTTCACGCATCTCGGCCCCTGCTCCGTGGAAGAGGCACACGAGAGCGCTGCGTCCAAAAAAGAAATTTAAAAACAAACAAACAAAAAAACCCAAACCAAACAAAAAAAAAAAAAAAAAAAAAAAAAAAAGAAAGAAGAAAAGAAAGAAAAAAGGAGAGAAAAAAAATAACACCCAAAGGGGAATAAAAGAAAAAGGAAGTTCATCTCGGGAAGAAAGGAGTGGCAGGCGCGTAGAAACTTTTCTGACCCCAAAGGTGCAGGAGAGACAAGCAAAGCGCTCCCCAAAATTCCCATTTTTCTCCCCCCGCCCTCGGCTTTCAGCAGCGGCGGAGTCAGGGACTGCCCCGTCCCCGCCCGGGAAGTTGCCGAGTGTGCGTGGGGGGGTTTCCCGCGCTGTGGAGTCGCTGGCACCGAGAGGTGACCCCAGCGCACTGCGGGGTGGGGCAGGGGGGACACGCCACGGTGCCCACGGCAGCCCGTGGGCAGTACAGCCGTGGGTGCCCCTCCGGACCCCGCGATCTGCAAATCCCCTGGCGAACGGGGCCGCCGGCACCTCGTTTCCACCCCGCCTAAGCTCTGGCCGTCGACCGCGACCGAGCGACCCTCGCCCACCCAAACCCCGTGGGGGGGTCCCCGGCGGCGGGGTTGGCGGAGCGCAGCCCCCGGCCGGCCCGGCGGGGCTGAGCCCTGGGCGCCCCCGGCCCCGGTGGCCCTGCAGCCCCCGCAAGGACCGGGCTTTTTGCTTTTCCTTTTGTTCCTTTTTTTTTTTTTTGTTAAACATATATTTTTGTTTATTTTTTTTCTGAACGTGGCACTTCTCCACCGGATAGCAAGGAAAAGTGTTAACAATAACGACATTACACGAAAAAGTACTGTACCATCGCCTCTTGAGGGTTTCAGAAACCTCTACAGTTAATAAGTTAAATAAAGGGTTTGTACATAAATATTTGTCTAGGAACCCTATTATATCTACAACACAGTAAGAATCTACAGAATGACAAACTTTTACAACACTACACTGAGTGCAATTGTTTTATAACATTTCAAATATACAAAGCTCTGTTCTTTTTTATAACAATGGTATGTACAGAATCAATAATCACAGTTTAGTGACTTAAACAGTCCATATTCTAGCAGTGTATTTCCCTTTGGTTTGATATAAAAACCTTGGTTGGTGTAGTGATAAAGAATATAACAAGAAAAAGATATACCCTTTCTCTTAAGTGCACTGGTTATCTTACAGCATCAAATTTACTTTCAGTCTGCACTGGCAGCATCCTTGGTTAGCACATGCAGCTCGTTGCACCAACATGTAAAATAGTTTTCCAGCGCTTCTAACAGATCAACTGAACTTTCTAGGATGTTATTTTAAGAAGATGGGGACAGCTTTCCCCTCCTCTTTGCTTCTCTATCTTTTTTTTTCTCTTTCTTAATTACAATTCTATTTTTTTTCTTTTTTTTTTCTTGCCAGATAAACAGAAGGAAAAATATTTAGTGTATGAAACGCTAGTATATAGTAACTTTTATTAGGGCTTTTTTTTTTCTTTTTTTACTTTCCCCCCCCTTAGTGTTCAGAGAGGAAATGGACACGTCGTACATTTAAGAAATGTACCAGCCAAGGAGTTACTTATTCAGGAGCTTGCAAGTGTCGGTTCACTCGTGTGATGCGAGAGGCGCTCGCTGTCTCCAAGTTCCTAAACCGAGAACCCACCACAGTCTCAGCTGCTGGTCCTCTTTTTTAAAAAATCGTTACTATTTTTTTCCTCCCGTTTGGTCTTGATTCGTGCTGTCTGAGGTGACCTTTATTGATTCGCGTATTTACTCTCCTCTTTTCTCCCCCTCTCTCTTTCTTTTTTCCCCTCTCCCCCTCTAAAAAAACCCCCAAACCTAACCGGAACCCCGCGGACGGCGGCCATGCCTTAGCACACCTCTTTCCCCGTGCTGTTGCCGGGGAGGATGTTGAGCTGGGTGAGCTGGGCGGCGTGTTCCTTGGCCTTCAGCCGCAGGGCGGCGATGCTGGATGCCCGCCGGTCGGCGGCGGCGCTGGCCGGGTCCCCCAGCCCCGCCGAACCCACCGCGCCCTCGGCGGCCGGCGCCGGCTGCCGCAGCAGGGCCGCGGCACTGGAGGCGCTGCCCAGGGGGGACATGGTGGAAAAGAGCCTGCAAGGGAAGCACAGACGGGCCGTCACCGCCGAGCCGGGGACCGCATGGCCCCGCTCGCCTCCTCCCCGCTAGGTGGGGACGCGGCGGAGACAGAGACTCGCTGGGAATACCCGACGCCGGGGATGCAAAAGATAGTTTTGTGGGGGAAAATAAAAAAAAAAAAAAAAAGAGGAAAAATCGCTGAGGCTGGTCCTCCCCGCCTTGTGTTCCCAGGGGGTACAGCCGGCAGGGAGGGGGATGCGAGCGGGGTTTCTCCCTAGGGAGAGAAAAAAAAAATAAAAAAGGGAAACCCCCGGTGCTGGGAAGGCAACGCTCCTTTAGCCGGGTCCTTCGCCCTCCGCCTGCCCCAGCGCCCCGCTCTGCGCCCCGACGGGGCGGCCGCGGCTCCGCGGCAGCTCTGCCGGCACTGCCTGGGGGTTCCCCGGCTTCGGCCGCCGCCGCTTCGCGTGGAGGAACGCGGAGCCCACGGGAGCTCGGCCCGACAAGAACCCGTGGAAGCTGCTCGGCCCCGCTTACGCCCACAGCTAAAAATTCGCTCCTGACGGACACCCTCGGCCGGAGGCGCTCACGGCGCCCGGGATGTCACAGCTTCTGTTCACCCCGAACGGCCAAACACCAGCAACTCTCGCCACCCCTGGCAAAGCAGAGGCCACGCGTGCACGTCGGGCAACCCACGCAAGAATTTAGTGTCTGCGTGGGAGCACCGGTTTCCGCGGGGCCCCTGCCGTGCCCCTGCCCCGCGGGACCGCCCGTGCTCCCGCCGCCGCCATGGCCGGGCCCGTCCGCCCCCACGGGGCACCCGCGGCCGCGCGGGGGGCGGGTGCGAGGGCCGCCCTCGCCCAATAGGAGGCCGGGACGGGAGCACGTGACCCTCGCGGCGCCCAATCGGCGCCGGATGCCGAGCGCTCCAAGTTCGAACGCCGGGGCGGCCGCGCGCGGCGGGTCCCGCGTGGGGCCGAGATCCCTCCGCGATAACCCCGCGGTGCCCCCGCGGTCCGGCCCCGGAGCCGCCGCCACCCCCGCCCCGAGGGCCCCCCCGGTGCCGGGTCGCGCGTGGGCGGGCGGTACCTGCCGAAGGCGGGGCTGATGAAGGCAGGGTGGCGGAACACGGCCGCGCCCAGGAAGGTGCCGAGGCCGAGCGGGGTCCCGCCGGGGGGCAGCGCCGCGGAGCCGGGGGGCGGCGGCGGCAGGCTGGGAAAGGCGGCGGCCGCGGCGGCGGCGGCGGTCCAGGCGGAGTCTAGAGCTGGGTGATGAGGAGGGAAAGGACTAGCATCAAGGTATGGACTGAGGGGGTGAGTTGCTGACAGGGGACCAGGGAAAGGCAAACCTGGGGGGTGTGTCTGAGCCCCAGCCTTTTCCCTCTTCCGCCACTTAGCCCTACGGTTCTGGAACCATACCTGAAAGCCAAAAGAAAGACCGGTTTTAATACGCCTGCCTGCGCCCTCGGCGGGGCGAGCCGCGCAGGAGCCCCGCACCGGCCCGACGACGCCCGCTCCTCCGCAGCCCCCAAAGCGGGGGCACCCCAAAAAGGGGCCGGCCCGCGGGATACACGCGTGTCAGAGCCGCGCTGCAGCTCTGGGCGGTGCCGACCCACGCCGGAGCTCTCGGTGATCCCCCGGCCCTGCCCCGAGCCCTGGCTCCCGCAGGGGCGCAGCAGTTCCGCACCTCCACGCTCGTTCGTGGCAGGTCGGCGGTGCGGGGCAGCTGTCGGCGCCGGGGGCGGCTCCCCCAGCACTGGAACAGCAGGAATACGATTTCCCAAGGGGACTATGCGGGAATTATTCCACACTCACACCGCTTTTTTTTCCTCTAAAGAGCATATTTACAAATTATATCGTTTGGGAAGCGTACTTTTTTTTTCCCCCTTCAGATTTAAAGAGAGGGAAAAAATCGTGAATTTCACTGCCTCAAAAACTATTTCTTCGTTTCAGACATCAACCAAAGCAGCAAATATAGCCTTCTAGGCTGCCCTTTTAGGATCTATTTTATGAAAGTTAGTTAGGGTGCCGCGGCACTGCCGTCCTTTCTCTCTTTTACCTCTCCCACAAAGCAACAATCGTGAACTAATACGGGCTTAAACCAGCAGAGAGGTAGAGGAAAAAATACCGCATTTCAAAGGAAAATAAAGTATTCCCTTAATAACCAAGTGTGCGATCATCACACACACCTAAAGAGAGAGAGACTTAGAGAGAGACAGACGTTTGTAAATCTTTTGGGGCAAGTGTGGACTGAGTTTTCCCCATTAGGCTGAGTTTTGTAAGCTCAGCGTGAGAACCATTCTCTCCAAGAAGGGAGAAAGGCAACAGTGCTGTGGGTCTCTCCGTGCAGTTGTTCAGTGAGAACTGATCTCCACGTACTCCCATCTGGGTACCCACGAGGAAGAGGCATTGCGTTCGTGGGGAAGGCAACAGCCTGGCATGGAGGGAGCGTCTCTCCCCGCTAAAACTCAATTAGCAAGCTGTCCTCGCTACAATTCCCCCTTATTGAATTAATAAGTCTGAGTACGCCCAAAGGTAAACGAAGGGACTCTCATAATTCATATTCACTTAATTACATCTTCTGCCATGAATAGAGGAGAGAGAAAGGGGGTGTCTTTCTTTTAAAAAAGTTATTTAACTTTCCCACGACTTGTTCCCCTGAGCTGAAAATACTGATTTGCTGTCACATCTCTGTTTGACAATGGAGAAATGTGTCAACAGAAAGGAGGGGACAAATCTCATCATTAGCCCCTCTAATGCAAGAAGCTGTTGTGTATTAAATGAGCCATATGGAATTTATTATGCTTTATCAGCGCCCGATTTTAACTGTAAAGTGATTTGCTCAGCTTCAAACCCAGAGACATCTGTTTTCTGTTGGCAATCAGGGCATCCCAATGTTTATCGTCTCTTTGGTTATGAGACCCGGGTTGGGAAATGCTCTCTGGTATGGGGCGGCAAACACCTTTAATAGCATTGCACTCACTCACTATTAGATCAATGCAGGCTTATTGCTATCAAAAATGGGAAATCAAATAGCATTAGCCAGCTCCTTGTGCAGCCGGAGAGGAAATCAAACAACATTTCGCCTTCAAATGGCCCTGTTTGTTCTAGCACTAAGTGGGCTTTTATGAAGCCCGATTGGAGATTTGATGGCAGCCAAATACCCGACTTGCGGCCGAGCGGGTCTCTAACAACCGAAGCCCCGTGGGGGCCCTGAGTTTTAATGACACGGGTTTTCGCCAGCCGATAGCTCGGCCCTGCAGGGGCCGGGGCCACTCTCCTCCCGGGCACTGCCGAGGGACGCGCCCGTCCCGGTCCCGCCGCCGCCACTCACCTGCACTCGGGCTTCGGTCAGATCGAGCCTCATGGCCAGCTCCTCCCTGGGGGAGACACACACGCCGCCGTCAGCCCGGGGCACCCCGAGGCTTCCGCGCCCAAAATCCCGGTGCCCAGGGGAAGCGGAGCCAGGCCGCGGGCGGATACCGCCTGTCCCTGTCGCCACCGAGCTGGGCGTCACTCGGGACTCTCGGGTTTTGGAACCCCCTCCCCGCCGCTCCCCAAATTTGGCCGGTCCCCGCCGCAAGCCGCGGTGTAGGGGACGGATAGCAGCTGGGCAGCCCCACACTGCGATTCGCGTTGCCGCAATTAAGGCAAATCGGAAAATACTAAGGCGCTGGAAAATCGCTCATCAGCTCTGTGCCCGAGAGAGGAGCATTCCCAGCGTAACCAGGACACGGCCGCCCGCCGGGCGTGAAAAGCCCCGGAGAAAAAGCCAAAGCCGTAAAAGACACCAGCGCAAAAGCCAAAGCCGTAAAAAACACCAACGAAAAAAAGCGCAGTATGTTTCTACACAGCCCGGGCAGCCGCTCCCGAGGCCGGGGCCAGGCAGCGCCCCGAGGTGAGACCCGCGGGCGATGCGCGGCTTCGAGGTCCGGGCAACAAAACGCCCCCGCGGACACTCCTGCCCCAACATCCCCCCTCTCCTTCCCGGGCAAAACAAACGAGAAGCCGGGAGGATCTCCGTGATCGAAAAGGGCAGCTCTGGGGACTCAGCCCCCCTCTGGCCTTAACGCGGGAGGGGGGAGCTGCAGTTTTAGGGTAGCGCAGGGAGGGGGCTGGCGGCTCTGCCTCTCTTCCTGCCTGCACTTTCCGCAGAAGAGCCGGCGGCCAGACCCACCGCCACCGAGCTCCCATTCTCAACGGAAAAATGACCCCGAAAGTGCAGACAGAGTCGAGCCGGGCCCCGCGGGGCTCCTCGGAGGCGGCTCCGGGCAGCGAGAGGCCCCGACGTGCCAGGCCAGTATTTTTAGGCAGCGGCGCTTTGATCTGTGCCCCTGCCGGGGCTTCCCCGGGTCGGGCCAGGCTCCAGCCCACGAGGAGCGCGTAACCGATCCCGGCGGCGGCCGCGGCAAGAGGAGGGGTGGGCAGGGGGTAAAAATAGCCCCCGGCGGTGGCCTTCAGGCGGGCCTGCCCGGGCGCTGCCGGCTTGAGTCCCTCCGGAGCCCGGCAATGTTCCCTGTCTCCTACCAGCCCGAGGGTGCCCGAGGCTGGATTCACCCTCGGGGTCGGTTTGGAGACAGGGGTGCAGCAACACGCACTGCGGCCCCGTCCCGTCCCCCCGGGGCTCGCCCTCTCCGCGCTCGGCCGAGGCTCCGGCGCCGGTACCTGGTGAAGACATCGGGGTAGTGGGTTTTCTGGAAGGCCCTCTCCAGCTCCTCCAGCTGGTAGCTAGTGAAGGTGGTGCGGTAGCGGCGCTGCTTCCTCTTGAGCAGCCCCTCCTCGGAGTCGCTGCCGGCCGAGAGGCAGACGCTCTCCTCGCCGTCTTTGCCCTCGCCGTCCTCGGGGTGCAGCAGCAGCTCCTCCTTGGGGGACAGATCCCCGCCCTCCGCCCCGGGGGCTGCGGCCGCGCCCCGGCGGGCATCCTTCAGCAGCCCCCCGCCGTCCTCGCCCAGCAGCTCCTCCTCCTCGTCGTCTTCCAGCTCCTCTTCCTCCTCGTCCTCCTCCTCTTCCAGCATCTCTTCGTCCTCCTCCTCCTCTTCCTCCTCGGCGGCCGGCGCGGCAGGGCCCGGCCGCTCCTCGACGTGCGCAGCGGGGCTGCCCAGCTCGTCCCGGGCGGGCGGCGGCGCCACGAAGGGCGCGTTTTCGCGGTAGCTCTTGCTGCGGCTGATGCTGACCTGGGGCGCCTGGCTGATCTTCAGCGTGTCCCACGGGGCGGCGGCGGGCACGGGGCCGGCGCCCCCCTCCGGTCGCCCCTCGGGCCGGTCCCCCCGCGGCCCCGCCGCCCGCGGCGGCAGCAGCCGGCCCCCGCCTGGCCCGTAGAGTCGGCGCAGTTTGGGGGGAAGGTGCAGCTCGGCCGGCTCGAAAGGGGGGCTGCCCTTAGGGGACCCTGAGCCAGGAGAGTGGCGTAGGCGGCCGCAGCAGTCGGACGGAGCGGGCAGGTGTTGGGGAGAGAAGGGTGCGGAGGAAAAAGAGAAAGGAAGAGAGAGACACGGTCAGCAGGATCTGGGCGAAGAGCCCAGGGCGAGATCCTAGTCCCGCAGCCACCTTTCGGGCATCATTTTCCATCCCGTACGGTGGTAAGAGCCCCCCTTAACCCGTTCCTCAGAGCAGCCCCTGCTCCCGGCCTGAGAAGAAATTGCTCCCGGCCGCAGAGCCCGGCCCAGCGCCCCGCTCAGAGGCGGGATAGGCTCCGGCGGCTCGGGCAGCCCCGGGCCTGCGCCGGCCCCTCTCCGACAGCGGCCAGCGCCGGACCCCATCCCGAACGGCGGGGCAGCCCTGGCGGCCCGGGGTTCCTTCAATGGCTTTTTTTTGTTTTGTTCCCCCTCCTATCGTCTCCCCACACTCCCAAAGTCTGGCTTTGCTTTCGGAGGAAAGAATCCCGCCCGCCTGTGTACGCCGGTAAAGCGGGAGCGAGGCCGCCCGCGGGAGCTGCCCAGCCGGGCTCCCCGCGGCCCCGGAGGGGGCTGCTACCAACTTCGGGCCGAGGGCGGCGGCTGCCGGCGCCCCGTGTTCACCGACTGCTCCTGCCGGGCGCGGCCCCAGCTCGCTCGCCGAGACTCGGTACAGGTCTAAGGCGAACGAGCGACCACAAATCTCAGCTCGCACCGATTTATTTTAAATTAAAAAATTAAATCTACATCGAAAGCAAGAGAAGCCTAAAGCGCCGGTATCCGATACCTCCCCAGAAGGACTGAATTCCGGGCACGGCTCCGGCCGCGCTCCCTGGCAGCACAGCAGCCGCCAACAAGCACGGTAACGGGATAACGGCGGCCGCAGCTCCGAGGCCGTGCCCGGCCGTGCGGTGCGGGCGGGGAGCGGGGCCGAGCCGCGGGCTGTGTGGGGAGGGGAGACAGAGCCGGCCCTGCCCGACGCCAGGGAAAAATGGATGGGACGAGCGGAACGGGGCGGCGGAGCTTACCTTGCGCGGCCTTGTCGGTGTCGGGGCGAGCGGCGATGGCGGGCAGGGCGGGCGCGGTGCCGAGCAGCCGCACCTTGCAGGGGCTCCGCCGGCCCAGGATGCTGTCGATGCAGTAGGAGGACAGCAAAGTTGGCGATTTACTTTTGCACTCGGGGCGCTCGGCGCAGCTCTCCTCCGGGTAGGGGCCGCTCATGGCGGCGGCGGCGGGGCCGAGCCGTGGGGCCGAGGCGGGAGCGGCGGCGCGGACGCCCCCGCGGCGCTGCCCGGTGCCGCCGGGACGCCCGTCACGGGGGGAGTGAGCGGCGGCCGCGGCGCTCTTGAGTCCCCTCGGCTCCACGTGCGGGCAGCCGCCCCCTGATTGGCTCCCGCCGGAGGCCGGGCGGCCGCCGACAGACGGCGCCCGGCAAAGCCCGGCTCGGAGCGCCCCGGATCGGCGCCCGCCCCGAGTCACCGCCCTGCCCCCCCGCCCCGCCCCGCCCCTCCCGCCGCGCCCCGCCCCCGCTCCGTGGGGGCGGCAGCCGGCGGGGACCCGCTCGGGGGAGCCGTCGGGGGCGGCCGAGATGGGCGGAGGCGGCGGAGCCTTCGTGGAACGCCTTGCCCCGTCCTCCCCCACCCCGCCCCGACGGCATCCCGCTCCCTGCCCGCCCCTTCCCTCACCCTGGGCGATGCTTGAGCGGGATGGCGTGGGCGCCGCCGGGGAATCCGCGCCGCGTTTTCCCGCGGGCGGCTCCGCCGCCGGCCTGGCGCGGGGACGTGCAGAGGCGCGCACCCGCCGCGCTCGCAGCCGGCGTTTGAAATACCGGTGTCCGAGCTCGGGATTTCACTGTAACAAACCCCTGGGCAGCGCCTTCAGGTGCGAGGGCGCGGCGGGGTCTGGCGCAGCGAAATGCGGTAGCCGGGGAGAGCTTCCCTCGGGTAGGGCAGGGCGCGCAGCCCGGCGCGGTGCTGGCCGGCATCCCCCTCCCTGCCCTGACAGCGTCCGTCTTTCACCGCACACGCATCTCCCCTCCACCGGCGCTTTCAACGCCGTTTCTGGGCCGGAAGACTTCTGACGGGTTTTTTATGCTCTCTCCTTTTCCCTCCCTGTTGAGCGGTCACAAGTTCAGGCTCCCCGTTTGGGCGGTTTGGGCTCAGTTTTGATGGGCACGGTACAGCTTACTGAGCGTCCCCTGCTCACATATGCGCTCCTGGTCCCACACTCCCGCAAGCACAAACGTGTCGGAGAAACTGCTCCCGGTGACCACAAATAACCCGTCTGCTCGCTCGGGTTATTTCCAGCCCCCATCGCCGGAGCGGAGACAGCCCCATTTTCCCTGCTCGTGCCGCAATTCCCGTGCGGATCTGACTTCTCCTAATTGACCAGCGAGAATTAAGAGAAAATATAAGCAAGTTCGTGTGTGTGTCCGTGCTGGCGTGGGCACAACGCCGTTCTGGCTGTGTCCACGCCCGTGTGCGCACACGCACACGCTCCCAAGCTCCACAGACGCGTGTCCGTCCGTGCCGCGCGGGGACAAGCGTTACACTCAAGGTCGTCCCCTCTCTGTAAGCGGGCTCGCTCAGGGCTCCTGCCCCTCATTCCCCCCTCCTCGTTCCCTCCCTGACCCGCGGGCCAGGGCGATTCCCGCGGGAAGCTCCCCGACGTGCGCGGCCGGCGGGCCCCGCTTTCCCGGGGGGGAGCCCACAGCCTGGGCAGGCGCGCAAAGCTGCCGTTTGCTGTCGGTGCTCAGCTCTAGGAAGCTTCTACCGTCCCCAGCAAGAGTGGCAATTAATCCATTAACTCAGTAACTAAAAAAGAGCCACCCCAAACCCCAAACCAGCTAACAAACAAAAATAAGCTAAGAAGACCCAGGGGTACCCTTGGGGAGGCTCGGCTCAGCTGCCTCTTGTGCTCGCCCTGCCCGTGCCGGGCGGCTCCGCCGGGGCTTCCCCGCCGAGGCTGCCCTGCCGGGGCTCGCCCGGGAGAAACTGCGCGGAGCCGCGGGCGCCTTCCCTTCCCTCCGCTTTGCCAGGTGCCGGCCAGGCCGGGGAGGGCGAACCGCGACACTGCAAGTGTCGCGCAGCCTGCCCGAGAGGGGTCCCCGATCCCGCCGGGGCACGGGCGGTATCCGGAGGGCACGGGGGACCGTCGGCGCGGCAGCTGCGAGGGCTCCAGCAGCGCCGAGACTGCCGGCGGTGCGAGCCGGTGCTGCGGCGGGCGGGAGTTGGAGCCTGTCGGGTACGGGCGGAGCGCAGGGAGCCCTGCTGCGGCCTTCCAGCCGTCTGCATCTTGTTTCCTCTCCCTCCGGGGGGCCTCGCCTGCCCCGCTTGCTTGCGCCCCGGCAGGCCCTGCCCGGGGGAGAGTGGGGCGGGCCTGCAATGCTCCCGCTCGCAGGCAAAGGTTCTTTGCGATGCGAGCTCTCCTCTGCCAAGTCATTTTGTTGTTTTATTTATTTTTTAAACAAACTTTTAGTCATCTGTGGTCTCTCCCTCGCCTTCTTTTCTTCCCTTCCCTCTGCAACCTGCTAATTTAACACTGGAGCGCGTTATTGCAGTGTTACGGGGAGAGAAATGAGAGAGAGAAAACAACAATACTGCAATGATCCAAATGATACAGTAGAATTATAGCAATTATAGTTCTGCTCGGAGAAGAAAACCTTGCTGAGCTCAGCCAAACAAACTGATGCCTTGTACGGATAACAAGCCCGGGGACTGACAGCCGGTGCTGAGAGAGGCAGGTGGGCACAAACGGAAGTATTTGCCTCTTTTCACTCCAGCCAGCCTACATTAACACCCTCGGCTGCCGCTGCCAGAAAAATGTCCGCTCCGGCTCCGCGCACCCGGGGCCTCCGCGATGTGTTTCTCCCCAGGGACCGGCCTCTGCGGCCCTCCGCACCTACCCCCGCCCGGCTGCGCTCCGGCCCCGCCAGGGACCGGGGCTGCGTGAGAGCCCGGGCGGACCTCCATCGGTGCTGCCACCCCTGCCGGAACCGGCGGGACCGGCCACTGCCTTCTCTGCAAACCGCCTGTTCCCAGGGCAGGAACGGGGGCCGTGTGCCCCGGCGGGCACTGCCCCGAGACCCTCCCACCCGGCCTGGTGTGCCCCTCGCCATGTCCCCTCCGAGGGGGTCAGCGGCGGCGGCGGCACCGCCCGCATCGCTTCGCTTCGGAGAGCAGGTCCAGGGCCGCATCTCCCCGCTCCGGCGGGCCGCGGGACAGGGTTGCCCGGGGCTGGCCCGGGGCCACCACCCGACGGCTGCTCCTGGCGGCTCCCGCACCAGCGCACCCCCTTCTCCGGCCCCGGCGGCCCCGCGACCCGTGTTTCCAGTGGTGTTTGAGCTTGTTATTGTTTTGCCCTGTTCATCTTCCTTCCTCTTTACACAGAGCCCCGCCGTCCGGACCGCTCCCCCCCGCAGAAACCATCCTTGCGAGGAGACGTGGCTACAAAATGGCAGTTCGCTGTCAGGACTGGGGAAAGGTGTTTGATCTTAGGGCGGAGACAAGGCTAAGCTCAGTTTCAGACGCTGAGGTTGGAAATGTGCAGGATCGGTTCGAGACTAGGTGAGAGATTGTTTTCACTTCGCAGCGTCTGCCTCGGCTGGAGAGGAGCTGCCCTCACTGCGGCGGCCACCGCGGGCACAATTTGTCACCCACCGACTGAGCACACGGCAGCATGAAGTCCGTGAGCAGTTTGTACCCATCCCGTGCCCGGTGCATCTTGCAACCCACGTTACAGCTGCTGAAGTCGGGAACCCCTCCGGTGGGTTCCCACTCCCTCCAGCCCTGCGCATGGGTGGAGCCGCAGCGGCGGACGCAGCCCATTCCCAGGCTTTAACACAAGCTGGATGGATTTTTTTTCCCTTTTACTTTCTTTGCAATGGAGAAGAAAACGATAAAAACTACTTAAAATCCTAGTTTATCACTATCTACTATAGATATCACTATTTGATTTATCACTATCTACTTTATGCGGAAAAAAGGCTTGTGCAGAAGCTGTAGGGAGGTACAGAAACATTGTGTTTCCTCTGTCTGTCCTCTCGGCTTTCGCTGTACTTTCCTGCCTGTTCCCCGACGTGCCTGACGCCCTGGCCCCATTCTCCTCCTGGCCCTGTGCTGGAGGAGCCACAGCTTCTGGGCAACGCAGGGTCAGCCGCAGAGAACGTCAGAGTCTGAAGCACCTCACACCCGGGCACGCAGGATAGTGAAGCACAGATTTCTGTGCTCACATCTAGTCTTCTACGGATGTGATTTAGCCCCCTCCAGCATACCCTCCCTCCTCCCAAAGTTCCAGGCTATAGTCCTGTGCACAAAAGCAGTAGGGCTGGGCATAGGGAAGGCGAGATGCCCATTCTCCCTTTGGTGCCAGGTAGTAAATGTCTGATACTGTTTAGATGTGATGAACTGGCACATGACCTCCCTTGCAAGCCTCATTATGTTGTTTTCTTCATTCACATTCAAGATATATTTTTCACCTTTGTGGAGAATATTGTTCTGAAACCTCTTCTGGGCACAGACCTGACTTTGCACAGTTCAACCCTGAGCTGTAGAGATGGGTGGAGGGCTGCCCTTGATTGCAACTACCATAGAAAGAACCTTGCTTGATTATTCTGCGCGGGTCTTTTAAGTAGCTTAAAAAAATTGGCTAAAACCTGACAGTCATGAGGGATCACAGAACAGCTGCACATTCCCTGTAGTCATGATCGAACAGCTGGAGGAAAGACAGCATCTCTGTATGTCCCCTGGGGCTCTCTTAGTCACTGGTCACCTGAATACACCTCAGGGTTCAACGGTTTAACCACCTTCTCATTTCAGGTAAGATAACTATTATCCCATTACTGCAGGTTGACAATTAAATGTGGAATAATCTATACACAGCAGCGATTACTGGGACACCGCACCAAAATCACTTTGCAGAGTGGCATTGGACTTCAGCACATTTGAATTCACATCGAAGAGAGAAATCCATTTTGCAAGTGTTGCTTTTTTTGGACTGACATCACCATTTTCACCAGTTTTCAGCCTGTGCCCCTGGATGCAATGCTGCCCATGGGGTGAATGGGGGGTGCCCTCTGAGGCGGGGGGCTGCGAGGTTTCAGCTCAAGTCACAGTTAACTGCTAATTGCTTAGCCTGGCTCATACACAGCAACTTACAGTGCTGCTCTTTTCTGCCTGTGAAAGCAGCCCCAGCTTTTGTTGCTCACTTTGGTTTCAGTGCTAGCTAGGGAGCAATTTCTGTAATAATTTGCATCTGGACAGAGGTTTGACATCAGCAGTGGTGGTGACTCCAGAATAATTATTCATATACTTCAGATTTAGCCCATGCCTATGTGTAGGCAGACTCTGGGCCTCATTCCATAGACTTAATTTTTAAAAAGTATTTTCTCAATCCTTTTTTTTCAGTTGTCATTATTTTTTTTTTAATTGCTTGGTTTATTTTTCTGCCAACGTGGTTTTCACTACAGTCAGAGGACAGCAGTTAGCTTCAGGTGAATGTGTCTCATCTTTATTTCTCTTCTGCTGTTTTCCCACTTCTGGTAACTTAAAACTTCTCCTCTGGTCCATGCTCCAGAACCATACCCAGCTCACTTTCAGCCCTTTTTTGCATGGCCATGAGACAGAACAGGTCTGTGGTGATGTGTCTAAGAAATCCAGACACCAACAATAACTCTGGTGGATTTAGTTACTGCATTTAACTTACTTATTCCTTGAGTCTTGTCACCAAAACAACACTCCTGAAAATTATTTGAAAAAACAGAGCAGGCCACAGACCTTGGTCCTCCTGGAGACCACGTGTCTTCCTCTCCTTTCTGCCTCACATCTGGCTTTGGGAGATGGGTCTGGGCAGATGTGTATGTGCTTTGCTAGCATGTCATCTTCTCCAGGTTACTGAACTTACTGGTGCTTCTCAGCTCATATTTTTTGTTTGTTTGTTTGTTTGGGTTTTTGTTTGTTTGTTTTTGGTTTTTTTTATTTGTTTTTTATTTGTTTTGGGCTTTTTTGCTCCTAAGTGCTCGACTTCATGAAATTCTGTCAGGGCTGGCAGTTTCCTGGCTGAAACTGGGATGCCATCAATACTGTCTCTCTCCATTTTGCCAGCTTCCTGTCCCATCATGTTGTCATTTTGGACCATTAGAGTTCCCTCAAAGGCCTTTTTTAGTCTTTTAGATTTTCCTGGGGGCCTCCTGACTTTCACATATTTTCCCCTCGACCCCTTTCCCATGTATGTCCTTTTCCAAGGACCTCAGCCTCCCCACACCTCTGCAAAATTCGGCTGTTCCTGTTGACTGCAGCAGTGTTTCTGCAAGGATGTGGATTCCCTGGCCCTATGTGGCTTCAAATCAAGACCAATGCTTTTCTGGAAAATGTATTTTCACCTAATGTAAATTGTTTGGCTAAATATGAGAAGAACTGGTGGAGCTCTGCATCCTACAGCCCTATGACTGCATCTTCCAGAGGGCTGAGTGATGGAGTGAGTTATGGTTCTTCTGACCCTAGAAAACCTACGGATAAAGTCCCAAGTATCTTTATGAAAGCAAGCTTTGGAAATTCAGTGAAAGTATTAATGAATGAAGGTGCATTGGTCTAAAAAAATTAAACCAATGATCATAGGCTTATTTAACATTATATCTTCTGTGCTATTTTCTTTTGTATGTGCTGACTAGAACTGAGCAAAGGCTTCATAACAAATAATTTATTTGTCAAACATACTCTCTTCTTCTGCTCGTGGAACATCCATGAGAGGGAGCATTGTTTTCTCAAATGTATTTGTTATCTGAAATGCTCCAGTGGTTCCTTTAAATGAATGACAGAAGGGCTTGACTGCAAATGGTTTCCGTTGTTTAGCTGTACTTGGTCAAATAACCCCCTGGTATCAACTGCATTACCCGCCTGTTGCGCCAGCAACACACCGGTTGTGCAAATAGGTGTGTGTGTGTTGGTGTGTGTGAATGTAACAGCTGGCCTTCCTCAGCTCGGCCGTGGGCAACCCTCAGTTCGGGTTTTCTGCAAGCATTCGTACTGGTGAAATGCAATTCCTCAACTTACTGCAGAGGGGGTGTGAACATAGTTGAAGCAAAGCCATTAAAAATTCAAATGAGTGTTCGATTAGCGAAGGACAATGTTGCACCCTCTTTGAGCAGCTCCGGTGTGACCTTCATGAGGTGCTGTGTTCTATTTCAGTAAATGCAGCTGCACAGGGGCAGAGCAGAAATCAGAATGATCTGCAGAAGGGCATGAGTTGGAGCTTGTCTGGCGTTTCATTGCTCAGGAGATGTTATCCATGAGATCAGGGTTGTTTAATCCAGAAGCACGGCTGAAATAGGGTAATAGAGGGAAGAGACAGCAAACTGTCTGTGAAGCTCTGTTGGACCATTCCACTCAACCAATCTTAAAACCATATTTATTATTACAATTTTCTACATCTTTTGGCACCATTGCATCTGGCTGTCATTTAGGGGCACTACTATCTCATAAAAAAAATTAATTAGGAAAAAGCTGCATTTTACAGAAAGGAATGGGCATTTTTCCTGGAACAGGCTGATGCTCATGGACACATGGAGAAAATTCTTCAATGGCTGTCTGTCAGTGGCTTCTCATAGCTTTTTTTGGTTTTGGCACCTTTATATGGAGCATCCCTGCTATAAATCATGGCAGAATGCCACTCAGATAGTTAAAGGATCTATTCTGATATACCATCCATGTTTATCTGTTTAATATTCTCCATCTCCTTTAATGTAAGATTCAAAGTACTGTGTCGTTCTCTGTAGGAAGAGGGATGTTTTATGGATATAAACTGTGTTGTGTAAGTGTTGAGGTGTGAATGAATTTGGTGTCTCCCAAGTGTGACACTGCTGAGAGCAACACAGAGATCTCCTAAACTGCACTGAGGACAATCCATCGATAACACCACTCAGAGCAGCAAAGCTCACAGAAGGGAATAGATGGAAGAGTTTCTTACAAGGTACCCAAATCAGGCACAGATTAAACTTGTAAAGGAGATTTAAATGGGAAAACCAAAAATGAGGAAAATCTGATGTTCTGGAAATAATTAAGAATGGAGATGTATTCTTAAAAGTGTCTGTGCTAATGCTAGTTATGCTCCTGAAGAACATGATAGCTGGGACCTTGGGTACGCATGGTGTAGAAAAGTATTAACAGTCTGGTAGGGAGCAGAGCACTTCCTTCCAAATGCAAAGGGTTTTTTTCTTAATGGAAAAAAGTTCAATTTGACTGTACATTGGCTCAGCAATTTCAACAGCTGCAATTTGTTGGACTGTTGATTTGAAGTTTTCCATTAAAAAATAAAAAAAAAGAGTATATGTTTTAAGATTTACCCTTTCTACATAATTCTTAGACAGATATTTCCAGTCATGTGCATGGATTATAAAATCTTGAAATCACAGGGTAGAAGTTATTATTTGGAATCAATACACTTTCTTGGGTTTTTTTTGCTTTTTATCAAATCTTGAAAAAGACTTGGCACTTACAGAGCTCAGCTATTGTTTCCATTCTTGAAAACTAAAAATAATATTGTGTAACCACAGAAAAACTAATTTTAAACAAAAGACGTTGGATTTAACTAAATTATTGTTCCTATGTTGTAACTCTTACTCATAACCTTTCATTCCTTGAGTCAGTGGGGTTTTCTCATAAATTAAAGCATGTTTGCATGGTGGTTTTTGTGTTGCAGCTCAGGCAATTGCGATACAAATAGGTAAATGGTTGGGTTTTTAGGTGAGCCAGGGGCTACTTGAGAAACCTGGTTGCTTCCTTCAGCAAATGGTATGCTGTCATCTGTCTTGTATAGTGATGCTTAGGAAAATGTCAGTTTTCTTTCCTTTGAACCAGAGCTGGAAGGGATGGTTTGGCTTTATTCCCTTTCAGGTTTTGTTTTGTTTGTGTTCTAATATTATCAAAATGTCTGAAAGATTCTGGATGCCCCTTGGGTTTCTAAAACTGACTATGGCTTCTGATTTTTAAAACTTGCTATGTGTCAGAGGGTTTTCTCTGGACCTGTCACTTGGAAGAACAGCAGCACATGTCCTCCTTCCCTGAACGCAAAGGTGAGAATAACTGGACACTTATTCCTATTTCTTATTCTGTAATAAGGGCCCACATTTTTTTTTGGAGGGGGGGAGGGGCAGAGGGGAGACACGACAAGGCTGTACATATTCAATGGCTAAAGGAAGTCTTCAAAACCTTCAAAAAAGGTGAATTCTGACCTGCAGGATGACAAACAGAAACCCTTTTTATTTTACCTACATTATATAGTAGGAAGATGGACTGAGGATCAGGGAACAGAACCAGACAGAAGGCATTTTGTAGGCTATTCCCAGTTTTTGCAGAGGAAAACAAAAGGAACAGCTGTCCATGGAGAAACATGAAGTGCTATGAAGAAGAAGAATATGAATACAGCATAAGGAACTTAGGAACTTTCTCATTTACAGGCTGACAACTGCAGTCTGGATCCAAAGGTAACCTTATTGAGCCATGTGTGAGGATTATCAGTCAGAGAAGTGAGGCCAGATCAAACCCAGTAGAATTCAATGGAAACAGGGCTATGATTTAGTAGGAAAAAGCAAGTCAGGTTTGTATTTGCATTCTGGCTAGAAAAAAACCATGTTCAGCCACTGTGAGCTTTTTGACTAACCTAAAAGCTACGCAAAACAATACACTTCATGACCTGGAATACCTTTAAGAAAGCCTAAATGATGTAGGATACCCACTCTTGTTTTCAACAGAGCTTTTAGGAAACCAAGTCCATCTGAATGTCAGTAGAATTTGGTAGCTGTGTCACATTGACACAGAATGGATTTTGCTATATCTTCTGGGCATGTTTATTCTACGTATTTTAGAATAAACTGGGGTTGATTCAGAAACTGCTGGACCAGGAACATGGCTCCAGAGACTTGTCCTTGGCCATCCATTCTCTCTGGGGTCTCTTTGGAAGAAAAGCATGTTGAGCATCTTTCAAAATACCAGTATCTTTATAGGAGAGCTCAAATACAGCAAATATCATGGTAAATTCCAACTATATTTATCACAAAAAGCTGATCTCTCTAAGTTTCTATGTAGATTTAAAGGTTCTTGTGTATTTTATATCCTCTGAAATGTGTTTTTCCCACCTGCTCTTTCAGACCAACAAATGCAAGTGGTCTTTTTGCATCACTAGTGGTGGTTTCACAGTTAGAGACTCTCAGCTGTACCACAAGGCCCTTAGTCATTCACAGCTTCCCAGTGAAATCCTTGGGCTTGTGCTGGGGGAAGGACCCTGGGCTCTCACCCTGTGGCAGCAACCAGGATTGAGTCAGAAGTCAGTGGCCTTGAGCTGCACAGGTGAAAAAAAAGTCACAGTGGTTCCTACAGCCCTTTGCAAAATGTTTGGATGGAAATTATGCTAACAAAGAAGTGTGTTATCAGTACTTGGTAACCTTGCCAGATGCTCACTGCATATTCAAGGGACCATCATCTGGATGGGACAACCTTAGCAACTCTTCCTGAAGAGCCAGCTGGCCCATGAAGTATCCAAATATGCTGACAACACATCTCCAAAAGCAGCATTTCTGTTTGAGGACAGTGCACTGCACCAGAAGGGCACAAAACGCAGCAGAGATGACACACTCTTCTCACATCACTGTCACCACTCCACATCAGCACAGCCCCGTGTCACAGCTCGGAGGGAGCTCCAGGGTGGCATTCAATTTAAGCTTCACATCTATTGGCTTTCTTCTCAGCCCCTTGTGAGCATCATTTGCTTCAGATGCTAGATCTACTAATGATTTTTTTTCCCTCCCCCTTACTCACACTTTAATTGCAGGGTATATGTAATACCCTTAGGAATAGCTATTGCCACCTGTATTATTATTTATGCTGTGAAAACGAAGCTTGTGGCAATATATTTATTAACACGGTGCCCTGGAATCACATGAGTTAACAGCTTAATCCTGTGATTGTAAACACTTTTCCTGACATGTTCAAGCACCATCCATGTTTTTTAACTTAGCATCAAGAAACTGTGAGCATGAACCAGTCCTGGTTTTTAGAGAAAATCTGTTCTTTACCACAAAAAAATCACATAATAATAAAGTGATTTATCCATCTAATAGCGCCTGCCTTACAAAGCATTAATGCCTTTTGCAAAAGAAAGAGTTAAACAAAACATTTATGCAGTATAAACTTTGCTCCTTAGCATTAAAATGCACTTTATTCATACTGTAGATTTCTCTCCCAGCCACGGCTATTGTTTGTCAGTAACAGCTAGCTTTTGTGAAGTTAATAAATGTGCATAATAAGGACATAAAGGTATGGAGAAGTAATACTGTAATCCTTTTGTTTGGATAATCAGTCTAATGTATGCAAATTAAACCTTATTAGTACTAGGGTTTTGTGTCTGCTTATCAAAATGTGCCATTTTCATGAAAATTGGAAGTCCATTATATAAAGTTATTATTAACAATCATTTAGGAATTATATACGGTATGCAAATTAAAGTTGATTACAACTAATTAAGGGCTTTCTTTGTTATTTGACCTTGTCTGCTTTTTATGTAAATATGTTTCTTTTGGTCTGGCATATTTTTAGACTCAGAAAAGTATATTAAGACAAGTTACATTATGTATTTTTAATATATTTTTGCATCGCATAGAAACCCCCTTGCTATTGTTCAAGAGCCTGGTTTCACGTTGGGCTGTTCCGAGTGACGATATGTAGACATGTGTGCCTTGTAGATTTAGGATGGCTCTGTGAGATGGACCAGGAGTGGAATTGTAGTAACACACTTCCGAGGCCCTCCAATGGTTTAAGGAATAATGATCCACACACACATTAAAAAAAAAAGAAATCCCCTGTGAAATATAAACAGCCTTCATGCCAGAGTAGCCTTTGTTCCACTAGTTATTGAATTGGATAAGGCTTAGTTTAGTGGCTCCAGACACAGCTAAGTAATAAATGATTGGTCCCTACTTGCAAGGTACATTGCAGAACTTAATGGCTTGCTCGCATCCCCATGACCACTGATCTCAGGATAAAAGACTTTTAACACAGACAACACAGCGAGCTGAGGAACAGCAGCCTCCGTGAAGATCTATGTACCTGTCAAAATCTGAGAAGGTTCAGCACTAAGTGAAATGAAAAAAATCTCCTGAAGAAAACTTGGGTGAGTGAAATAATATTTCTATTAAAACCAACAGCAGCATGTAATGCAATTTTTATATGTTTTATACATAAAGAATAAACCTGCCATGTAAGCTAGTCAGCAGTGTGAAGATGGGAGATGGCATACTTCTTGGTGTGTCAGAAAGAGATGTGTAATCAATACCTTCACACCTTTAGTCTTCCAGTCAGACTAAAACATGCAAGAGCAAGAAAGAATAGGAAAGAAAAGATTGAGACATAAGGGGTAAAGGTAGGAACATCTTAGAAACATGTCTAAAACTTGTTATCACATATTCTTTGCATCTAATATATGGGAATCTAGAGGACAGATAAAGCATAAATCTCCTCTTTGGTACAAAAAGTGGGCACAAGGGGGGCATTAATGCCAGGAAAAAAACCTCTGCATAGGCGAGGTTATGTATTTAAGCATGAAACTGGGGATATGCTTCTAAACCTAGTTTTTTTTCTTTCCACATCCTTGGTATCTTGCATTTCATGTCAGGCAGTCATGGAGCCTCCTAGTCGGTACATTTGGGGCTCACAAGATCTGTCCCCTCTTGCCCATGGGAAGGTGTCCCACCACCATACCTCCACAGGCAACACTGGTGCCTGGCTAAGCAGACGGTGACTTCCTGAGAGCTTAGAGATGGGTGGTGAGGGAGCATGGGTGTTCAGATCCAACTGGAAAAGGCAGGCATGCTGGGGTCAGACTGGAGGATGAAGTATGCATTGCATCCTGAAAAGGGATGGTGAGGGTCTAGTGTAGGTATGTCTGTGCTCCCTTCTCCTTTCTCTTTAGAGCTGCCCGTGTCACAGAAATGCTAACTTTTCACTGGTGAAGGCCAATACAGGAAGCTCTTACTTTGTCCCTTGAAAAAGCAGAGCCTCCTGGACAGGTGTCCAAATCCCTGGGGACCCAGTCAGCTTCAAAGGCCAGGTCTTGAATATCTGCTGCAAACCGCTGGATGGGGAGTTACAAACTGCCGATTACTGGCATGACTTATTCAGCAACTCTTTGAGAAGATATTTGAACAATTGGAGAAGTTGGTGATTTGTTCGCTCACAGTGGGACCATGAGGTGCAATTCAGCCAGTGACTTATTATGACGAATTGTCTAGGGCTATAGTGGGGACATTTTGCTCAGTGCCCTGCTGCTGGCAGGAGCTAAAAAATGGAAAATCAGAACAGGCAAAATACATCCCTGCTGCATGGGGCAATGTCCGACCTCAGTCACCCTTCTGGCAGCTGGCAAAGGTGTGCTGAAGGCAGGGATGGAGCAGCTGTAGAAGCAGCAAAGTGCGACCTGTGCAAGTGGGCTCACTGAGGGGATGAGCAGTTGGGCTGCCCCTCACCCCACTGGGGTAGAGTGCCAGTCTGTTCCCCTGGGAGGGAGGTGACCAAGGGCTCAGCAATACTACTGCTTAATGGGTGGCACCAAGAAGATGTGACAAAAAGGAAGTTTTTATTTCAAACATCTTCTGGTGAAGAAAAAAATCTAACATAATTTCTCCTCTTCCATCTAATAAACAGTGAGTGTTTTCACTTCAGGGTTGGGAACTCAAGGCTCTCAAAAGGTGGAAAGCAAAGCTAAAAAGGAGTCTTGAATGATTTTCTCTAACAGAAAGGATGAAACCCTGATGCCATCAAAGGATTTCCCTCAGGGAGATGAAAGTCATTGTCGTGTTTTTAAAATAGTTGCAATTTTCTGTCTCTAAATAGCACAGGCTACAAAATGTATTGCAAGGGGAATATAAAAATAGTTAAAGTCTTCAAATCTTTTAATTCAATGAGAATGTAATATGTAATTAAAATTAATTATCTCATAATCGAACTGTAGACACTGATTATTGCATCATTTTCGTAAGAGACATGCATCTTGACTTGCATAATTTCTGGTATCATCGCAGAGTTAGCTCAGAAAAGAATCTGGGCCCAAAAAATTTTTCATTCCTTAGCACTCAGAGTGGATCAGTTGTGGTTGGATGTGGCTTTTCCTCCACAGAGTACTCTGAGCACCTCTTCATGGCAGACCCTCTACCCTTGCCCTTGGTGTGCAATTCACTCACTCCTCCCTGACACCTCCCAGTCAGTTCTGATGCCCCATTTTTTTCACTTCCATTTGCCATCATCTTAGAATCATAGAATCATTTAGGTTGGAAAAGTCCCTTAAGATCATCGAGTTCAACCATTAAGCAAACACTGCCAGGTCCATCACTAAACCATGTCCCTATCACTGCATCTACAGGTCTTTTAAATACCTCCAGGGATGGTGACACAACCGCTTCCCTGGGAAGCCTATTCCAGTGCTTGACAACCCTTTCTATGGAGAATTTTTCCCTAATATCCAATCTAAACCTCCTCTGGTGCAACTTGAGGCCATTTCCTCTTATCTTGTTGCTTACTACTTTGGAGAAGAGACTGACCCCCACCTCACTACGACCTCCTTTCAGGTAGTTGTGGAGGGCAATAAGGTCCCTCCCGAACCTCCTTTTCTCCAGGCTAAACACCCCCAGTTCCCTCAGCTGCTCATCAGATTTGTGCTCCAGACCCTTCACCAGCTCTGTTGTCCTTCTCTGGACACACTCCATCACCTCAATGTTCTTGTCATGAGGGGCTCAAAACTGAACACAAGATTTGAGGTGTGGCCTCACTGGCACCGAGTACAGGTCACCAGTGCCATCATCTTCTCTCCACTCCTACTGGTCCCCAGAAGTGTCTGCAGGTTACTTATCCCAACGTGGCGGGATTTACAGAGTCATTTTAGCTCTGTCTTCTACATATCATCTCTTGTTCTTCTGACATGAGTTCCTAACATGAGGCATTCATGTTTTCACCTTTTTGTCAAATATAATGTCACGTGGTAGCTACATGCATTTCTTTGGTGTCATAATTCAATAGGGCTAAATATTGAGCAGGGCTTGTTTCTATTGCTGGTTAGCAGTATGGACTTGTCGTGAGAGTCTGAGTGGTCTGAGGCATTGAGGTGGATCTGGCTGTACCTTCACCCTATGGTGAATTCTCTAAAGAGGACCAAAAGAATTTTAAACTCCAGACTCCATTATAATACTCAAGTACACTAAGTAACTCAAAGAAATAGAGAAACATCAAATTAATGGAGAAAAGAGACTAGAAATAAAATAGCTTTGTAAACCAATCTCCCATTTTCCACAATATCCTTGTAGGTGAGAACTTGCTTTCAGGCCTAGTTTCAGTCACCTCAGTGGCTTCATGGGTTGCAGCAACCTTTTCAGAGCTCCCTTAGGGCTCTGACTCCTGTGGCATTTTTCTCTCCCCTGCTGGATCCTGGCTGCTATACATATACATATATTTTTTGTAAGATCTTTGAAAGCACCACTATAGTACCTTTAAACAGAATCCCACTGGGCCCTGGAGAGCTGATAAAAGAGTTTGGAAATGCCTTGTCCTGGTTATGCCCTGTTGATACCCTGCCTTCACAACACAACCCCAAGTTTCATCCTGAACTGTTTGTCCTGCTCATGTGCCATGCAGGTTCCCTAAGGGTATTTAGGTTGGTTGGTTGGTTTGGTGGTTTTGTTGTTTGTTTGTTTGGGTTTTTTGTTTGTTTTGGTTTTGTTTTTTTTTTTGGTAGGATTGAGAAGTGTGGTTCCCATCTCCTTCTGGACATTCCTGTCCCTCTTGCTGGAATTTCCTCCACTATGCTTTGGGCAGATGCTCATAAGCACATTCCCTCACCTTCTCATCTCTTTAAGTTTGCATTTCCTTTTAAAATGATTCACTTGTCATTTAGAAGAAAAATCACGTTTGGATTTGCAGGATGGTGCTTGAATAAGCCAAGCCTGCTTGGTCACAAGTAAGTAGCTTCTAGCTGTTTTCAGCAAAGACTGTTTTCTATAAACACTGCACACGTGAGCTGTAGGTAAGACACCTCTATCTGTTTGGATGTAGATCAGTCCATTCAGGTTTTTCTTTTGCCTGTGATGCATGGTGTGGTCTCTGATTTCGATGACATAATTTTAATAGCCTGGGTTTCATTTTCATAAAGGTACCAAGGAACAGCTGAATTTTGCTCTTAACACACTGATATTGCAAGGTGGGGAATTTGTGACTTCTCCAGTTTCTCAGACTCTGTTAATGACTGCATCCTACACTGGCTGGAGTCTCAGTATGGCTGTCAGTCTGGAAGGATGCTTTTTCACCCTTTTCAAAAATCCTTCTTCCCATCTCACTTTCAGAATATGTCTACTGAAAATGTCCTTTTTAATTGTTTTTTTTGCCTCTATATCTTGTTCCGTGCATTTTTTTAAATGACCTCCACTTGCTGAGATTTCTTTGGCCTCTGCTGACCACTGGGAGTCATGTGGACAAGGACAGTACATAACTGCTCTGCCTTGTTTCCCTCTTACAGGGTGGCAGGAGCTCCCTCCTTCCCATCGCTGCAGGGCTTGCATGCTTCTTTCCTCTGTGTAGGATCTGCATTTGCCATTCACTGCTGCACTGGATCAACATCTGGGGAAGGCTTGCTAGGTGCAGCAGGAATCTTTTAATAATGACATATCAAGTTTAAAAAAAAGCTGAGAAGTGGATTTGCACATTGTTCATCCTGATAAATATAACTATGAAATTGCTTTATAACTTTGGACACAGTTGGAGCTTTATAATAGGTTGTCAGTGAAGTAGCACCTGTGATCCTAATGCCTGCATCTATTTTCCTGATTTTAGCTATAAATTCCATTTTGCAATGCTAGTGGGGATAGCCCTGGGTCTGTGGTGGGGGGTGAGAGTTTAATTCCCTCTGCCTTTTTCCCTTCCACCACAGCCTTAGGTTTCTCCAGGCCATCGCAGTTGTACAAAACACTCTGATTTTTGCTTTCATATGGATGAGGGTTTCAAATTAGTCCACGTTTTCTAACTGCATTTACACTAGCATACCTGTGTCCCTGTTAGACGTAGAAATAATTTTGTAGTTCAACTTTTTCGAAGAAAACAACTGTCAAATTATTCTTCAGAGGAAAGGAAGGAAAGAAGGATGAAGTGGGTGGAGTGTAAGTAACAATTACTGTAGGCTGATAATATTTAAAGATTCATAGAGGGATGTATTTCATGGGCCATACGTGTATGTAACAAATTTGCCTACTCTGTAATCCTTCTCTTTATTGACAACACAAAAATCATCTCTTTCCAGAATGGTAAACTATGGAATGTTTTTCTTCTGCAAATGTTGCATTTGAGCTCAAATAACTAATGTGAAGCATTATTACTGGGAAAAGCTGGCAAGCCTACTGAGCAGGTTACTGATTCAGGCATAAATCCCTCACTGAAGGAACCTTCAGCACGTGCTTTCTTTTTGAGTTTTAAGTCTTGATTTTCAGATTCAAGGAGGGTGCAGTCCCAGAGAGCTGCAACTCCAAATAGTGCTCAGAATGTGTAGAAATTGGGCATTTACTTGTATATTGAAATATGGCAAAGAGAAGTATAATTTGGGAACCTCTTCTGCAGCCAACCCATCTACCAAGAAGATGGGGAGAGCAAGTCAAGCAAGTCATGCATAGCTGTCATTGTATAAACTAACACTATTGAAATATATTTAAAAGTGAGAGTCACCCGAAAGCAAATCTTCTGTTTCTTTAAACACAGGGGTCCATACCCTTGTTTTCGCATTTAAATTAAAAAATATTTTTTGCTGAGGGAAGGAAGGGTGACAATCTATTAATGAGAAAGAAGAATACATTTTCCCTTTCCTTCATTTGAAGTGATTTTTTAATCCAGGACTATAGTGATGGGCTAGCAATAGAAAGCAGTTATGAATTTTTTTCCCCATCAGATTCTGGTAGCAAAGCTTAGTCTAATTTCTGAAGATGTGCCTGCTATTCTCATAGATCCCAGGCCCTGGTTACTTATCCAGCAAAATCAACTTTAAATGATGAAATTAAAACTTCGGGCAAAGTCCAAAGAAATGTAAGCACCCTTTTCCTTCCATGGGGCCCGAGGCAGCTCCCAGTCCTTTTACCTGTGGAAAATTCTCACCTAGCCCAACATTAAAACTTGTGGCTCTGGAGCTGCTCAGATGTCATCCCACACCTTTTTTCCTTTGTGTTTCTGAGACAGCAGAGATGCCATATCATTACCTATACCTGTATCCTGGCATCCGAGCTTTTGGCTGAGAGGATGTAAAAGGGGGTGAAGGGACTGCAACTACAGGGCTGAGGTGGCTGGTTTGCACCAGCATCCCCTCCTGGGAATGCAAACCACACGGGAGACACTGGTGTCCTCCAGTGGCACCTCCCAGCTGGGTGCCCTGCAGGCTGGTTACAGGGATACAGGGACCCTGAAGTAGCTGTAATTTCAACCGGAGCTGCTCAGGACAGACGGTGAGAGCTGTGTGAGTGGCGTCCTGCTGGAATCCTTTCAGCCTCTCGCACTGAGCATATCCCTGCAAGGGAGGAGCTCACTTGCTTTTCATCTTTTAGAAGAAAAAACAAAGAGAAAAATACTTCTTTTTCTTTTTTGTTTGTGCCTGCTTTCCCCCCACTTTTATTCCCCAGTATATACTGGGTTTTGTACTTTCCTTTTTCCCTGTATTTTGAAGATCCTTAATAAATAAAAGATGTGAACAGAAAATTGCCATTCAAATTTGATTGTCTCAAATTATGTCTAGAATGAAACAAAAATCTAGTGATCTGTGATTTTGTGTGGCAAAGGCAGCTCAGTGCTGTTCAATCCAGTAGGGGAGATATAAAGAAAGAGTATAAAAAAAACCCTCCAACCAACTAGCAAAGAGAAGAAGATGCAGGGAAAGTGTGATAAAGAACAGCATAATACTTTAGTGGTCTGAAGAGATTTTTCAACAAAACCATTACTAATACTGGGTATTCTTCTAAGCTCACTTCTTACCATCACAAAACCATTAGCTATTTGGTAGTTACAATCTTCCCTATGTCTATATTATGTATTTTCATTGCTTTTTATTTGTCTTTGTCTTCTTCAGCTTGACTGGTAACATGCAGCACCCTTGTGCTGTACACTTATTTCAAGACTGACTGCAACAGTTATAAATATCTCCTCAGCACTGAGGGAGGCAAAGAAAAAGTGATGAGCTTCAGTAGCCAGAGTTCTGAATTGCTGCAGACAAGTGTCTGTCAGTGAAGCTGGTGAAATAAAAATTTTGCTGGCTATTTTTTGTAGCTTTAAAGAAGAAACCTTTGGTTACATTCAAAATAACAGAGATAAAATTATGATCAGAATTGCTTTTTCTCTTGCACTTGGACATGGTACTTGAATAGTTAGAACAGATGTTTTCCTATAGCAGCAGGGCTTTGCTCATTATCTCCTGAATATTTGGTCTTCAGGAACAATTTTGATGAAGACTTAGCTACAGGCTTTTAGTTCTGGGAGGGTATTGGGGCATTTTGTGTTGTGCCTCCTGTAAGAGGAGGCAGAAGAGCCACTGGGTTTGCTGTATTGCAATGTACACTAACATGTAAAGAATTGCAGTGACACTTTTTCTGTCAGGTGTTGTGGAAGCTCTGCACATCTCATCCTTTGTCTGCAACACCAGCAACACATTTGGTTTTTTCTCTGCGCTTTCAAGAAATAAACACTGTGAATTTGGTCTCCATGCGTAAACACAATTTAAGTTAAAAGCTTAACAAAACCTTTTTTCTCCTTTTAAACCTTGCTTCTTGCCAGTTATTCACAGTATTGGGTATACTCTTTAAATTAAAAAAAAAAAAAAGAATTAAAGCTTCCCTCTATTATGTGAGAGTCTGAGCACTTATTCCTTCGGCTCTGGTGTTTTTTTAGACCTATGCACTGGCTCATCCAGGGACATTACCTGCCCCGTGGTCCTCAGCAGAGAAAGACAGATGATGAAGAATAGCTCTGAAGATGGAGTTGCATTCTAGATGTTTACTATGTCTTTTACAGTAGCACGTCCAGGAGTTCGCTGAGGATTTAGGTTTCAGAGCGTAGCAACTGACTGCCTGGGAATTTGTCAAAGTATGAGAACAGGATTATCTGAAATAGATACATGATCACAGAAACAAGAGTTGCATGGTACTCATCACTCATAGCTTGTGGCGTGCTGAACCTTGTCCTAGGTCTGTGCTTTGCGGGCCTTTCTGGCAAAGGTACCTTTTGTAGGGAATACAGAAAGAAATAAAGCAGTTACCCTGGAGAAGCCAATGAAAAAGGTCTTCATGAGCAAGGAGTAAAACTTGGACTTGCTTTGGAGGTCAGAAACTGGTCAGGCAGCGCTGCTGGCAGACTGAAGGTAGGAATTAATCATGAAGTAAGAGACGGGGTGCTACACAGAAGAATGAGCAACATGCTGAAGAACCATAAAGGTGAGGACTCAAAACTTGTCGCCAATGAGTGAAGACAGATGGCAACAGATGTTGCAAAGTCACCACTGTAATGAGAAACCATGGAAGGTCATGTTGCCATCGATGTCTTGAATGGTGCCAAGGCTCTGCACCAATGTTCTGTGAATAAAGGTTTTACTTGTGTAATGGCTGAGCTCCAGGGCAGGTCAGAGCGACAGGTGAAATCTGGGCCCTACATCACGCTGCCCTGGGCTGGCTTTAGAAGCTGCAGGTATTTTCAGCTCAGCAGCAAGAAGCAGACTTAAGGGTAAAGGATGGAGGAAGCCTTGAGAGAGTAATGATTTGCCTCACATGGGAAGGGGATGTTTAAATTCCCTGTCACCTGCAATGTCTGATTGTGCTAAGTAGAATCTTTCCAACTCTGTCAACACAAGGAGGACCTGGACATTGGTTATTTAGATGGTGGATAATCTCATTTCTGTACTATACTCCTTATCCAAGCCACTTTGCTCAATTAAACTCTGCTCAGGCAGAGACTATTCAAATCTGCTGTAAAGTTCATGCCATGACCACATTTCCTATCAATTTCTCCACCGGAATGTATATTAATGGAAACACGGGGATATATTAATTGTACAATTTTGAATAAATGCAACCTTAGCAGAGTACATTTTTTTATTATTATTTAATAATTATGAGTTCAGGCTTTTCTTAATTTCCTGCTGTGAGCTTTTAAAAGTCACTGCAATGCTGAAACATAAATAGAGTACGTGATGTAACACTTTGCCAAGGGAAATATCATAGACATTTTTTACCTCAGGAAGATGCAATGAAATTAAAAAAACTCATTCAGCTCATTTGAAATTTTGCACTGTTGAAACCAAAGAGAAAATCAAGACTGAAAAATATTTACTTAGAAAAATTAAACTAATATTTTCTAAGATTTAAGTAGGCAAAAAATGATAAAAATTCACTGAGAGCGTGAAAATAATAAAATATTTTACATATTTTTTAAAAAAATCTGTAAAAACATAGATGAGAAAATATCCATTCTGCTCAAGTTTTTCTCAGCCATTACACTCCATATGTAATAAAACCCAGGTGGAATGATGCTCAGATTCTACCAGACAGTGGAAAAGCAGAAATGGAGTCCAACGTGAGACATAATGACAAGGTGACCCAGTACCATCCAAAACAGATGGATTATCATTATTTACTATCTCACCACTTGGTCGTCAAACTCACACATTCTCTCCCTTCCCCCTCTCCTCTTTGGTTCCTTCCTATTTCTGTGTCTTTATATTTTTTCTTTTTGTCTTTGTCTTCCTTTCTTAGCCACTTGCCTTGTTCTGACAATATGATTACTTAATACTTACCTGCCAAATTAACTGACTTATTTTACCAACGAGTGGATATACCATCCCCTGACACTCAGTATTTGACAGTCCCACAATCTTTTCCATGTCCGTGAGGTACATGCTATAACAGGAAAATTCCACTAAGTATGGTGGGCTTTCTCAACAACATGCTACTGTTACCAGCATGAACCAGTATGTGTGTTGGTTTGCCCTCTCTGTTTGACTTTTAAAGGCAATAAAATGTGAACAATTAAAAAAAAAATCTTTCACAACCCACTCATCCTCTCTCCTTTATTCCAAAAATCACATCCAACTGACCTCTTACCGAGAACGCTGTTCCATTCGGTAAGACTCTGTCTTTTCACAATGAAAAGAAAAAACCCTATTCAGCTAATTGAGCAATTTGCCTAACTGGATGTACTGTAAAAATGTATAGTGGAAATGCTAATGTATTAAGTGTGAGTGTGTATTTGTATGCGTGGGGAAAAAGAAATGCTATATAGATGCTGTACTTAGAATACTGCATAAATACCCAAGGCAAAACAATTGTTATTGGAGGTATATTTTGAGGTTTATCCACTAAGAGTTGTTCATTGTCAATAAAATGGAAGTAAATACAAGGCAATTGCTTAAATTTGACCCAGAGTTTATTGCTTATATTTGACCTGAAATTTTTTTGCTGAAGGATGCATACATACATAGCTCAGGAAATAATCTTTTGCTTTTTATTAGCATGGCACTTGGAGCCTAGGCATGGACTTGGATGCCTTTGTACAGGACCCACTGAGAAACAGGGCAAGGGGATCTCCTATGCTAAAATGTTTACAATGTTTTGCAACTCAACCCCTTGAGCAGGGAACACCTGTAGCACTCTGATGATGCTGGTCAGTGCAGTAGGTTGCAGCACAACAATCACCCCAAATTTGTCTGTGTTTTGCAGGAGAGTGGAATAAAAAAGGGATTTGAAGGAGAATGGTGAGATCGCTTTGTGGGTGATTATCAGGGGTCCTTCAAAGTGTAAAGGACAGTATTAAAAACCATGAAATACCAGCAGGTAGATGACAGTGGCTGGAGCTGCTGGCCCAAAAGTCACAAACCCCTCTGCTATTTCCCTCCCTCTCAGAAACAGTACTGAGGATGTGCCTTCCATGTTAGGTTCCAAGCATGTTCCTGAGCTTGCAAAACTGCAGCGGTACAGCATAAAATTGAGGCAGGAAAGAGTACAGTAACCTCACCTTTGGTTTCCCCTTTCCTCTAAGTGGAAGGGGGCTGAGATTCACGCAGGAGCTTTCTCTGCCGCACAGGGGGGCAAAGAGCAGAGCTGGAGTGGAGGCTGGAGTGGCCCAAAAGAGGCTTTGTTAGGAGTAGGCTACTGACTTCTTTCTTTGCTTGCTTTTAGTTCCCAAATATTGCAGCAATGCAGTACCTGTGTGAGATGTGCACACTGAAGAATACCCTGCCAGCGGATGAAGTATTTGAGACTCTCTTTGTGGAATCTGTAGGCCACCCACCTTAAAAGCATGGTTGTTTTTTAGGTAGTGGAGACAGCAACATTAGGGCAACCTTACAGTGGAATGTGCTACGAGAGTGAGCAGTGGAGTAGGATACCAAAGTGCAATTAGGAAGCAACTGAGAGATTGGGATGACATAATAGCCATTTTCTTATCACTGCTTTTTCTTACATCTGGAACTATATTCTTCCACATTATAAAAATGAGGTGATGGGAGCAACTCAGCAGTGTTTAAGTTCTCTTAAAATACAAGGGTGTACTGAGCTGTTAGTGGTACACACTATGTCCAACAAAACTTAAAAGTTTTTTTAAGCCTATACCATTATCTTGCTTTTTGCTTTTTCCTTACAGAGTCAAAGCCTCCAAATGGGGTCCATCATCCTGCAACAAGGCTCTTAGTGATTCTCATAACAGACTGATTCTCATAAGATGTCACCAGATGATCTTTTGAGGTCCAGCCTGGGTTGGGTTCTATGAAATATAAGCCAGCCTCAGAAAGAAAAAATTCACCCACCGAGAAGCTAACAACAATTGCAGACCTCCAAGGAAGGACTTAAAAAAAGAGTGAGGGAATTTTTCTGTCCAGGAGCCATTTAATTCCTGGCCAGTTCAAACCCTCTTTTATACATAGTGGACAGTTTTTGCACGTTGTGTGGGAAATAAGGAAATAAGTTTATTTTTCTTCTTTTGCCTTCTCTCTACATTTACTAGCAACTTTATGGGTAGGTATTTGAGGATAAATGGATTGCCTCTCTTGCATAAAGGTTTTAAATAAAATGACTCTTTTCTGACTAAAAAATCGGTTACTCAATTTTTAATGGCTTTCTCCTTCCACTGAAGATCATCAGCTTGTATTTGATGCAAAAATGACACTATCATCATAAAAGCTCCTTCTGTTGGGATTCACTGCACCGTTTAGACCAGATAGTAGGGTAAAGTCCTAATGGAGAAAAAAACATTTGAGCAGCTTTCCTGATAGCGTAATTGCCACACTTAGGTGCTGCTGTATGTGAAAACAGAAGTACATAGGAAATTTCCTTGTTCATTCCATATGCTAGAAATTTTACCATCCTGCCTGTATATGTTGTTTGTTATATATATGAGTGTGTGATAAACATCAAAGCAGAAGTTGTCTTTCTCTTTATGTGGTGATGGAGAAGCTTTGTGACGTAAAATGTAACTCCATTCCTGTTGCCTCTTGGAAACAAAAAAACTCACATAAACCCTCCCCCCGGCCCAAAACTCTGCTGAGAGAAAAACCAAGGAAAAATTACATCAAGAAACTCTAAAGCTAGAAGTGTAGCAAAATGATGGCAGCAGAGACGAAGTGTCAAAGCCGGTAAGATATGACAAAATTAGTATGCTGCACCCAAAACCATGTTCTAGAGATTTTTCTTCTGGCCAGCCCTGCTGAGACTCTGCAGTCCCTACTGGGGAAAACCCTCTGCCTTGGCTGAGATGTGCTGACACAGCTGAGAAGCTCAGACACTGACAAAGGTCACCCTGGGATTGGGCCCATTTCCTCGTTTTGCTGGGTTAACATCCTCAGCACTCTGGGTCAGAGAGATATCTACAGCAGCACCTGTCATGTTGTAGCATCTCTCTGGCAGAGTGCTTGGCTATTGCAGAGTGGAAGGTTGGCTTTTGAAGAGTGGGGATTCAAATGTTTTCTCTGTGGCATGCACATATTTATATTAAGGAAAGAACTTGATATATCAAAGTAGGGAAAAGGGTGCTTTCTGTGAAAAAAGAAAGTCTGACAAAGGGCACTCGTAACATTAGGAGGTCTAGGTTTAGGAATGTACAGATTGGGGAACATATTTTGTTGACCTCTTCTCCCAGAGTAATTGAAAATTATTCAGCTCTGCTGAGTGTAACTGCCAGGAGCTTCTGCTTGATATAATTGAGTTCTCTACCCTCAATTTGTCTGCCTGTGTTTCAGGCTTTGAAAAAATAGCATTTAACCTTTTATTGTTTATTCAGACTTATTTAGAGAAAAACAAAAATCTCTGTGGCTGGCTGTATCAACTACCCTCATTTTTGCTGATCTCTAGAATGAGGTGAATGTCAATAAAAAGCAGCTCAAAAACTCTTTCTTCCAGGGTTATTACTGACGGTGTAAACAGTTTTCAATGATATTGTATGTCCCTGATTATGTTATCATGTGGAATGGATACAGCCCTGTTCCTTTCAAAGGACTCAACATGTATTTGTGCCAGGCAGCTACCTTGTGCTGGCAGGTGTCTGCAATTATTGTGTCATCTGCATTTGGGATTTCACCCTAAACATGATAAACTCTAAACACATTAAAAAGTGGCATTTTAAGTGCCTTGATCTCAGAGAAAATCTCACTGCAATTGGACTCCACTGCTCAGGTATGGCCTCCAACTAGACCTTGTGTGGGCCATTCAGCCAGTTCTCAATCCCTCTCACTGTCCACTCATCCAGTCCATGCTTCCTGAGTTTGTCTCTTATTCTAGTATGTTTTGCCAAGTTTTTTGATGTGTAAATCTCAGGATGATGCCTCAGCAGTAAGGAGGTAGGTATATTGATTAGATTATAGCCAAAGCTTGAAGCAATACTGATTTATTTACTAGCAATGAATTCAAATTGCTTTATTTTTCCAATGTCTTGACACTTCTCCAAGGCCAGTTTCTTATTCTTTGGACTAATGTGTGCTTCTGTGCTGTCACTGATCATCTGTGCAGTGCTGGTGTTACTGATGGGCAACACTGGCATACCATGTGTGAGGGAGGTATTTTTAATATAGGTTCATGGTGACCTTTTATTTTTTATTTTTAAGTCTTGCTCCTTAAATTGGGCACAGGGCAGCAGGCTCCTTGCATTGGGCTGTCAGAGAAGGTAAGTTTGCAGTGCTTGGCAGGAGATGAAAGAGGGTTTACAGAGAGATGCAGGCAGGGAACTGGGGAATATCAATGTAGATGTGTATGCCAGGGAGAAAGGTGCATCATGTCACCTGTAGAATGAGCTTGGTTAAGAACCCAAGAGCTTTTGTTTTGCCTAAAATAGCTCTAATTCCTCTCTGAGGAGGAATTAGCCGAGAATCTACCCAGAGAGGTCCTTGTTCTAGGGTCTGTGCCACCTTGAAGTGCAGCTGACAATTTGGGTCCACATTCCTTTGGCTGGTAATACCCAGAAGGGGAAAACAAAGCCTTTATCACAGCATGTTGAGGTGCGATGGAGTTATCAGTGTTAATGGTTTGTGATTCCCTCTCCCCAGGCATGTGCCCTCCTACAGACCTTCACAGTGGGTTCTACAGCCCAGAGGCACAGTCACTGCCTAGGACATAGAACACAAAGACGCTGTGACTACAATGCAGTATCAAGTGTTTTGCTGGCTTGTAAATCCAATGATTTCAGGATTCATTTTTGTAATCTGTGGCAAAGGAAACATGTACAAGCCATGGGAGTGTGTGGAATGGGGAATACAGAAGGGAAAGCTCATGGTTTTACCTTCAGCCTCTGCTTTCAGTTTTTCTGGTGGGTCGATATGTCCTGTGGCAACCTCCATGGTCAGACACAGCAGCTTTTGGAGCTCTGAAAAGAAAATTATGACTATCCTCAACCTCAACTATTCAGAATAAATCTTGTCCAGAATAGATCTATTGTTCCTCACACAGTAGAAAAGTGTTGGCTTTCCATGGCTTTGGCAGGGTTGTAATAACTCAGGGTGTGATTTTGCCTGAGACTGTGTCTGTGAATAACCTTTCACAGGCAGTGATCCTGCAAACATTCTGGCATGTCAGTGTTCTTACAGGTTATTCCATGCATGAACGTACATGACTGTTGGAACTGAGGGCTTAGGCATGGAGACGTTATGTTTGCAAAGGTAGTCATTTCCTGAGTGTAATGTCAGAAACCTGTGTTCAGTTTGTTTTGTTTTCTACTGTTCTGGAGGTTTATCAAACTCTATAACTTCTTAAATAGGACTGTGCATAGTTGTTTCAGAGAGACTCATCTGTCTGAACAAAGGACTGTTTATTATGTTTTAAAATTAAAAGGAAATTAGATTTGTTTTTGCAAAGATGCCGATAATTCTCTTGGTTTCTTTTTTTTTTTTTTTTTGCAAATGGATCCAGAAAATGTATTTGTGTATAACATTCTTCATATACATACAAGATGTGTTTCCTGATGGGAAAAAATAATCCAAGCCTACAGTTGTTCAGTCCTTGACTGCCACTTAACAGAGAACAGAACCTTACATAAACACATATGTGGTAATAAACAGCAGACATGGGCATGCTGGTTTCATGTTGCTCTGACTCTGGAGTGTTTATCATTGTCTGGTATGTGTCTTTCATTGCCTTGCCCTGTCCTGGTTCCATGTGCAGGGGGGACGGAGGGTGGTGGCATTTTCATGATGATGTGTGGGGTGTGCAGTTGGGTGCTCACCAGGTGGTGAGCAATTGCTTGTGAATTGTTCTCCTGCCTTGTACACTCTGTTGTTAGTATTGTTACTGTTTGTTTCCTTATTTCATTGCTGTTTCTGGTAAATTGCTCTTATCTCAACCTGTGATCTTCATCCTTTTGTGCCCCCAATTCTCCTCTCCATCCCACTGCAGGGGTGAGGGGGGGGGTGAGAGGGAAGAGAGCGAGCAGTGTGTGGTCTGGGGTGTTTCAGTGGGAACACTAAATTGGGGAATACCATTCCTAAATCACGACATGCCCATAATTTCCTACAGTCACAGGAAACACCTACAGGAAATAGAATGACCATAGGACGCAAAGATCACAGTCACCTCAGCCATTCATTACTGCCTGTCGTATTAGAAGAAATGAGGTTGTGACAGTGTTTCCTCCTTAATCAGCTGGAAGAGAAGGGTCCTCCCAGGCACGTGAAATACCACTTACTTTCCTCTTACAAAATGGAATGATTTTGAGCAGTGCCAAACCATTAAAGATTTTGCAGTGTCGCGGAAAGGTTGTAAGAGACCACTCGGTTGCTGACCCAAGCCGGGTGAGTTTAAAGGCCGCATCCTCAGCAGATGCAGACTGGCACCCTTCAATTGACATCAGCTGAGTGATGGAGCTTCTGATAGACTCCAAGAAGCCTTAGAGAATTAGGCTCAGCCAAAGGGCCTGCAGTCCTGCAATTACTCTTTTACTTTCTCAATTATTGTTCCAGTAACTTCATTTGATTGATTTTTTTTCTTGTTCTGTTAGTATGCGTAACTGATCAGAATCTGATTTTTCCACCGCAGTACAGGGTATTATCAAGCCCATATCTTTTTGTCCAGCCTGCTTGCTAAGCTAGGTATAGTGAAGCCATGGTCTGAATGCATCTAGGTTCACATTTAGGACATGTCTGAAAATCTACAGTAGTTTGCTTTTTTCTTTCCTCCTTCTTTCTTTCTTTCTTTTTTTTTTTTTTTTTGCTAATCCCAAGCCATAGAACATAGAAGCTTTTTATGGCCTGTTTTGATACCTGGAAGTACTATGAAGCTGGTGATCATGATACAGTTTGGGTTGAGCCTGGTTGGTAGGGACAGGTTGAAAGAAGTAATCTAAATAAAAGTGCATAGCCTCTTGGACCAAAAATTGGTTGGCTTGCCAGTCCCAATTCATCTATCTCACAAAAAAACCAAACAGAAAAAAATCCTCAGCAAATTCCTATCAGTTTCACAGGGGTCATTTGCTTTTCTGGCTTCCACTAAGGATATCATTATGCTCTTTAGTCCTAACCCAGTCCTAACCTGCTCAGCTTTCTAAATAGTTAGTTTAATTAATCCCCTGCCTTTCTGATTGTGAGTGCTATGTAGTACAAGTGAGATTTTGATGCAAAGCATCACTAAATTAATTAGTTTTGGCCCTGATCCACCAGATTTAATGGGGGTATTTGCACGTTCAAAGGTAGACCACTGTTGAAGTGCCTCATTGAATGGGGCACTTCTCCCTTAATGAGAGGGGGCGAGGCAGCTTGGCCTCTGGCTGCTGGATGAAGTTATCAGGAGTACTTACTGCCTTGGCAGACAACCTCTGCTCCTGGTAAGCCATAACGATATTTTAGTTATATTTTGTAAAGAAGTGGAGCACCTTTGAGTAATCTTCATCTTGTTTTCTGCCACCTTCTTCTGTATGGCAGTGTTACCTCATGTTGAAAGTGTTCTTACTGAATTTGTGATATTCTCTATCCACATCTCAGAAAGCACTCTGGTTAAAGCTGTGAGAGAGACGTAGCATGAAAGGTTTCATCAGATGTTAGATTTTCATTAGATGTTAGATTTTTAACAGAAATAATCCTGTGTGGTCGTGGACTGATGCTGTTAATTTGATTCTTGACCTGCATCTTACTGTTATCTTGTAGACTGAGATTAAAATTGATGCCATCTTTCTGCTTTTGCAGGACCGTGGTGTATTCCACATCAACAGACACTACTTGTTAACTTTTTATCAGTGTGTACGTAAGGAAGAGGAGGGGAAACGGTGCCAACCTCATTTTGGTTCCTGTGGCTGTTTAGAGCAACCCACTGACCGGATGAAGCTCTGTGTCCTCCTTCAGTAAAACTCTGGCCCTGTTGAAATTCTGAGTATCTCCCACCTACCTCACTAAAGCTGGAATTTCATTCTGTGAATTTTCATGGGCTTTTCTCAATGTACAAAGGTAACTGTGCCCAACAGCACATGCTGGGGTTCAACAGCATTGCAAAGCTTTTTAAACAACCACTCTTGCAATAGTGTCCCCATAGTTTGGCCTGGCTCTGTAAGATGCTGCTAGAGTTTCACAGGTAAATGGTATAGGTGAAGTATTATAAAATGATGAACTTAACAGATAAATCACAGGCCATGAGTTCTGCCTTCGAACTTGGATGATGAAAACTGAAATGACTCAGGTAGAATAGTAACCTGTTTTGTGAATCTAGTGTTTGAAAGTGTTACATGATACAGCAATCCAAACTGGCACTGGGGAACTTTTATTTTACTGTTTTTTATTTGCTTGTACCGGCTGAGATGGATTAGATCACAACTCCAGGATAACCTTTCTGTTCAAGGCAACAGCAATGCAGTGCTTCTTCTTGAGAAGTTGGCTCTGAAAGGCATAAGTCCTGCCTGACTCCTATGGCTATTCAGATTTCCATCAGAGCCTTTGGGAGTGTAGAAATACATCTGGGCCTACTGAACAGTTTTGCCGGGAGAACCCTGCTTCCCCTCCCAAAAGAAGCAATAATCTAATGGTGCTACTGTGGGTGAGGGGGTACTTTTTAGCGTAGAGGAAAAAAACCCTGGTTGTCACCGAATCACTCTCCAGTGACTTGAGGCAGCCATCTTTCCCTGAATTTCTGCCTTAGTTCAGGACTATTCTAGCAACCCTGGTGCTTTTTGACTAACCTAAAAAATAAAACAAAAATGCATCTGTGTACCCTTAACGACACCAAGTCTTCCCTTTGGTCAGAGGCACGCAGGCCTCTCATCTTTCCCAGATCCACGTCCAGGAGGTCCTTTCCCTGGGTCAGGGGCAGTCCAGGTACCCCGTGCCGGCGCATGTAAAGGGAGAACAGGGGTAATGAATACGCGGCAGCCCGCGGTGGGAGCCCTGCCACTGTTAAATTTGTAGCCAATTAGCCGTGTTGCACAATTCCAGCAGAGTAACACCAGTCTCTATAGACCCGGTATAGAGAGAGAAATTAGTTTAGACAAATACCTCTTAATCCCTTGTTCTTGGCTGGGCTGGAGCGCCTACTGCTAAGTGCTAATGGCACGGGGAAATCCCAATTCCCAGTGTCAAGGGCTTCGAGGAATCAGGCTATCAAAGGGAGACATTTATTTTGCATTAGCTTTGATCAGCGGCTCCTGTGTGAAATCTCCTTAAATAAACACCCCGCGCGGCCTCACGCTCGGGGGCACTCGGGTTTCGCTCCGGGCGGGCAGGAGAGGGAACCCGAGCCTCTTCCCGCCAGGGCGGAATCACAGAATCGATCAGGTTGGAAAAGACCTCAGAGATCACCGAGCCCAACCTACGACCGAACACCACCTTGTCAACCAGACCACAACACTCAGTGCCACGTCCAGTCTTTCCTGAAACACCTCCAGGGATGGTGACTCCACCACCTTCCCTGGGCAGCCCATTCCAATGTCTAACCACCCTTTCTGTGAAGCGTTTCATCCTAATGTCCAAACTAAGCCCCGGCGCAGCTTAAGACCGTGTCCTCTCGTTCTGTCGCTGGTTGCCTGGGAGAAGGGGCAGCAGCCTGCCCGGGGCGGGCACCCATGGGGACGGGTGCGGAAAAGAGCCGGGCAGGGCGGGAAGGAGCCGGGCAGGGCGGTGCGGGAAGGAACCGGGGCGGTGCGGGAGGGAGCCCGGCAGTGCGGGAGGGAGCCGGGGCTGTGGGAGAGAGAGCCGGGCGGTGCGGGAGGGAGCGGGGCCCGCCGAGATGGCTGCGACGCTTGGACGATCTCGCGCTGCCCCCCGGCGGCCATTCCCGGCCGTGCTCCGCCCGCCGCCGGCTCCGGCCCCCCGGCCCCGCCCGGGCCTCGGCGCTTTGGGAAGGGCAGGGCAGGGTCTCCCGCTGTCCCCGGGCCACTGTGGGGTGCGTCTCCCCCGGCCGGTCGGCCCTCGGAAGCCGGTGCCTCGGCTGGGAGCCGGCGGTGCCCCACGGGAGCCTCAGCCCGCACACCGGGGAGCCGAGCGGGGCGAACCTCGCTTTCCCAGCGCCGGACGCCCTCACGTATTTCGGGCATTAAAATGTCGCCATTTGCAACGCAAACGCACCAGTGCTGCAAAAACCCAAAACAAAACAAAACGCCAAAACAGTGAGAGTGCGCAATCAGCGTCGCTGTGCCCTGTCCTTGTGTCAGGTAGCTGGAGCTTTTCCATGGCATTAAAGGATAATATCTCGCACCTGGGGCTGCCATGAGGAACAAGAGTGTGTTTTTGCGCTTCAGCCTCCACATGTATTCTAGATGCAATTTGCCAAATGATACTTATGTCTAAAATAAGCTAAAATAATATAATAAAAGATGAAAATTGTATGGGAAGCTCCCTGGACACAATTATTAGGCCCTTGTGCCATTACTTTGATGCTCCAGAAGCTTCTGGGACCGAGGGGAAATTGTACTGACACATGCAAAGTAACTTTTCGGTTATTTTCAGATCACAGAGTGGCATGCAGGGGAAAGAAATAATGTATTGCTCCTAAATACTAATTATTTGCATGCACTGGGTCTTGGTCCATAATTGGAATGTGTGCAACGTGTATATATAAAATGTAGCAATTTCTGTACTTATGTAAGTAGCTGTTATCTAAAAATTACATAGCTTACTACTGTGTTAACTTTATGACTGCTTCCTGGCATTGCCTGGACACACAGTACCTGCAGAAGGCACCTGCTGGGTTTCTGAATGCATCAGGTACATCCTAGCATTTCAGTGACTTTGGAGGAATGTTAATAGCATGACAGTAGCACAGCAGGCTTCGAAGAAGAGTGGTGGGGAGGGAGGATGAGCAATGACGGTTACATTAGGGCCACTTTGCAAGCATCTAAAATAATTTTATAGATGAAATACCCATATATTAAACAAGGATGCAAAGATGGAATGGGTGAAAGTTGATTTTCTGAGTGTTTGGCTTGTAAGTACCCAATTATTTTTCAGCTGTAAATAGCAAATGTGGCTTCAAGTTCCTACTTACCTCTGAGCCTTTTTTTTTCAGGAAGGACACTGGGTCTGTGTGATGGCCTTCTAATCCACAGATTCATTATCTGGTTATGGTCATCTTTTTCGTCCCCCTCAGTGTTTATCCTTGGGGTTAGCATCTGTTAATGCTCTGGTTGTATCTGCATCATCAGGAGCTAATAACCCTGTCTCTGGGACAGCCAGGAAGGCTTCTCTGTGTGCTGGGGCCTCAGCTGAGCTTGGAGATATGATTACTCTGTAAGAGATGAGCCCAGTTTATGGAGCTGAGCTAGCATCCTTTCTGCTGAATGCTCCCACTGGGTGTACTTTCAGTTGTGGAGAGTGGCAGGGGTCAGCTCTCAGTTTGGAGTATTGCAGGGATGGGACTTGGCCCATGAGTCATGTGTAGTTCTCTAATGAATCAACACCTTTGAGTGAAAAAATATTTGATAGGAAATCCCCCAACTGCCAGGCGCTTAGCTCCTTGGCAGAGGGAAATGTGAGGACAACTGGAGGCTTCTCTACTGTGGCAAAGATTACCAGTGGCTAAGGTTAACACAAAATGCAATTCGCATTGGAAATAAGTTGTGGATTTTTAACATTTAATTAACTACTCAGGCATATTGCCAGGAGGTGTAACAGAATTTTTTTTTCATTGCTTTTAAGTTTTTTAAATGAAGACTGGTTGTCTTTGTAGAAGATATACTCTAATCCAAATGTAAATTGTTGGGATCAATGCAGGAATTACTGGATGAACTTCTCTGGCCCTTGCTATGCTGCATGTCAGACTAGATGATGCTAACAATCACTTCTGGCCATAAAAATGTATGAGCACTAGAAAATTATAAGTTTGAGAAGAATAAAATGATATGAAATTAACTCTGTAACAGAAATATTTTTGCAACATAAACTCCTCTTTAACTTCTCTTGCATTATTTCACACCCTCATTGAAAGCAACACAGATTTATAGTTGTATTTTCACATTAAAAACAAGAGTTGAGAAACTTAAATAAGGAAAAATTAATGTAGTTAAACAGAAAGGTTTGACTCCCAATAAAAGGTCTGTCTGACCTGTTAATTTGCTACTCAGTTTCCTTATTGGAGGAACAACTTCCTGCAGCCATTGCTTTTTCTTGACTGACTCTGTCTTTAGAAATTCTCCCATTTAAGACATGATATGATTGAACAGGTAATTGACTGTGTCTTTCTTGATAGATGAGTGGTATTTGCATTTAACCCTCTCAGATAACTGTCTTGCAAGAGCTCAAAAAGTAGGCTTTCAGCCTCTCCATGTTGTCCCAATGATCCTGGGAACAACCCCCTGACTTCAACAGAAACACGATTAGCTACTGTGACCTCACATTTATTAGGCATGTTCAAAAACCTCTGTAAGTGAATGTGAGATGGAGGCTATGCCAAACACAATCCGTGTGCAGCTATCTTAAATGCTTACTCCATGTAACGTAAGTCCGCTGAACCAACATATATAGAAGTGAGTAAAACCAAAATTCATGCCATGAATCAGCTTTTTGCTTACTGTCTTTTTCTCTCTGAAAGTTTTCAAGAAAGAAATGAAAATGAAAGCAAAAAATCAAAGCATTTGGAAAAATCTATTTTTTTTTTTCAATACAAAGAGGGTATGAAGGCCTCATGTCTCTAATGTTTTTCTTGACCTCTCTAAAACATAACTCCTGAGGAAGAACTTGATCTGCCCGGAGTTGAATCATGTCATGTGGTTTTGTTTTATTTTGAAAGGTGGACATTTTTGAGTTGTCTGTTTTCATTTCGAATGGGGCAAAGCAATAAATTCTGGTTTTGACATATTTCTTCCCACTGAGATTTTCAAGACCTGTTTCCCTAGCCTAACAAAGACCTGGCTTAAGACTGGTTGCTCTCTGTCACATTTTCAGTGAGAAACTGTCTGGGCTGCTCACTCCTTAACAAAGAAAAAAAAAGACCTATTTTCCAAAACTCTTCCGCAGTAAGATACTTCTTGGATGTGATTCATCTTGGCCATTTTCAGCTGCTACATTAGGATGAGGTAATTTGTAACTTGAAAAAATTTTTTACAAGGGGCTATAGATTACAAGCTTAGCTATAAATGTCTATATTGTATTTACCTGGTGTTGGCCATTGAACATTAAGTAGGAACAAACATAAAAGAATAGATGAAGAGAGAGCAGGAGGTAATATTTTCCAAAAATACTTCATAAGGAAAAAAAACAAGTGCTTACAAAATAAAAGTGGTCTGTGAATTCATAGGAAAGGGAAAATAGAATAGAGAAGGCCAAAAGAATGTATAGATGACAAAAAAGAAAGGTTTTAGCTCTTTCACAGTGGTGGGGCCCAGATAGAAAACAGGTGTTTTCTTGTAGCTGTACTAGTTGAAGTCTGGCCAAAAGAGGAAAAATATACCCCAATGGTGGGGCTTGGAAAACTGATGGATGTTGAAATCTCCTTAATACATAAATTTTGCTCAGCTGAGTGCCTTCTTTGATACTACCTAAGCATACTGCAATGTAACAAGCAGTTACAGCATCCAGCACATTACACAGTCCTCTTCACTTTGCCTTACTTTCATCTGGGAAACAGTTATGTTTCTGTACAGCCAGTGGGAGAGTATGAGAAGAGATGGGCACTTTGGGCACTTGCCTTCCAACATATCAAAATACCAGGAGGGAAACTGCCCCTCTCCCTGCCTACCTCAAATTCAGCCTGAAGCTGCAGCCTGGCCTCAGGGTCAGAGTGGGTACATCTGCTCTAAGATTTGGGATAGTACCAGGAGCATTCCTGACACTAGAGCTTGATTGTGCTGTTAAATTTAGAAAGTGGACCCTGGAACAGTTTTGACCTGGGATGACTAACTCAAATGTTGTCCTTCTCTCAAACAGTTTTTAGACACTTTTGTTGCTTTCAAATCCAAGTGCCCTTTAACCATCAATCAGCTGAGAATATTTTCTCTCCCAATTTTTCTGAGATCTGCATATCTAGGCTGTGTCTAGTGTTTCCTTGCAGGTTGCTGTAACAACTGTGCTTTCTTTTCTGTTTCACAGACTTTCAAACCTCCCCAGAATCAGAACAAATTCCTCAGCCTTGGAAGCACCCCTTTGTTTGGACTGTGGCACATATTGTCAGTGCTTGATTATTGATTCAACAACTCAGCAGACAAAAGGACCATCCTGGGTTCTTACACTTGCCTTTAAATGAAAGTTGTCAATTAGGCCCTTCAGTTTCAAAGGAGTTTAAGCTGACCAAACAATCTGACACCTATTCACTCACACAAAGGGGAAGAAGTCAGAAGAAGTAAATATTGCATATTAAGTCTCCTTGTCTATGAAATCTGAAGAGTAGCCAAAATCTGCTCGTTGTCTTTACATCTCTGATACTGTCTAAACTCTTTATTCCAGAATCGAAAGTGTGTAGTCATGCCACCATTGTCTCAGCTGCAGTTGAACACTGCAATGACTTTTAATCTGCTTTCTTTCTTCCCTCTTCCTTGACCCTGGATCTGTCAAAATCACTTACTTTATCTACTGTTCTGATTGTGTAGTTCAGCTCTTTGAATCTCTCCTCTAATTCTGCTTGGTTTATTTGTTTCCTATTCTATAAATCCATCACTCCTTCAACCAAAGGGACATCTTTGTCTTCTCTTATCATAACTTCTTAAACCTCATGTTGCTCTGTTGAATCCTGTTCCACGGTCATGGATGGCTACAGAAAGACTTTGACTGTAATTAGCTGGGAACTGGAGTTAGTCCTCTACTCACCTGCATTATGTTTTCTGAATATCCAATGTTGTGGTTTTCTCTACATTTGCACCAGCACATGCAATACAATTTTCTATCCAGGCAATGTGTTTTTGGTGCATTGGAGCTCCCTAGATTTTATAGACCTGATTAAAATCTCCAGAACCTGTCTGTGATACAAGGGGAAGACTAGGTATGCACAAGAAATATTGCTGAAACTGCAAGACTAACTGAAAAACCGGGTAGGCCAAGGTGGTCAAGAAAGTAGCCTGGCTTTAGGTCCTAGTTTTTCTGGCGGTCAAGCCTGCAACCATGTCTTAGGATCATAGAACCATTTAGATTAGAATAAACCTTTAATATCATTGAGTCCAACTGTAAAGCTGACACTGACAGGTCCACCACTAAATCATTCTCTAAGCATCACATCTCTGATATATCTCTGAGTACCACATCTATGTGTCTTTTAAATACCTCCAGAGATGGTGGTGAAAAAGACACTCAATATGTAATTTCTGTTATGGCTCTCTAGGGAGCTCCTCTAAGACTGGGAAAAACTATTTTCCAAGTCTGCATCCTGACTAATTTCCAGATGGGACTTCAACCCTCGTCTCCTGTAGCTCAGGAAATGTCCTAACTCCCAAGTTACATCTGTTTTTTGATGCATGGCTCTCCTTCTGCTATGCTGAAGACCTAACACAGCTGTACCATCTAATTAAACTGTATGGAAGGGCATACCAGCTTAGGTAAGCTCTCACTTTGAAGCAGAGAAACTCACAGAACAGATGAACGATTTTTTAGAAAAACAGTTTTGACCATGTAAACACACTGGTTTGTTAATATGTTTTCTTGGAAAAGTAGGATCTACCTGAGTGTGGTTACTGGTTTAGACACTGGTGACCTGCATTGGGATAGTACTTAATGTATTTTTTTTGTGTACCTCTCAATGTCCTAGCCACCTCTCTTTCTCTACAAGTTTTCTTGAATTCTTCCTTGTATTTTTCTTTGGCTTACAAAATTATTAGCCCATACTGGGAGGGTGTATGTGTATGTCTCACATTTTTTTTTTTTAATTAAAAAAAATCCAATGTGAGAATAAAGTAATAACTTTCCTCTTTGATTGTGGAATACAGCACATGTTTTAAGCCAATCTTATTTTATGGCTCTTCCAATAATCTGTCTCATGTGCAGATTTTCTTGTAAAACTAAGTCCCTGCACTAGTTCTTTAAATATGTAATGACACTCCCCAGTCTGTTATGAAATCTATGAACTACTCAGTCACATTTGCTATTACCCAGGTAAAAAAGATGCAAGGTTCCAGTCTGCAGCTCTCTTGAGTCCTACTGTGACAGTTTCTGAAAGAGCTTCTGGTTTTGTGTGTGCTCCCAAGAGGGAGTGGCTGAACTGACATGGCTCTCTCTGGAAGCTCCACCTTGCCAGCCACAAACCAGAGGCAGCCATAAGTACCTCAGGGCCAAGGTGCAAGGAAACCTGTGTCAGAAATATCTAAATTTATCTGCTCCTGAAAAATGATCCCCCCTGCCCTCTCATTATTACAAAAAATGAAAAAAACTCCCACCCAAAACAAAACAAAAAAATGAAATCAAAGCCTTGAAGCAGGAAGGTAGTTAGTTGTTTTCTGAATTTGCTGCCTTTTAAATGTTTTGAGCATTTCTCAGTCCAAAGTGCTACCCAACCCTCTGCTGACTCCTGCTGGATTCACTATGTCACGTGGTTGAGTTTTTCACACATTAATTGCGTGAAAGTATGTCTCTTTTTGTAGAAATTTTCAATCTTCCATGTTTAATTTTTTTGAAATGTCTCTTTGTAGTTGCATTATGATAAAAGGGGGAGGTAAAAGTGCCTCATCTATCTTTTCTGTCACACTCCTTATTTCCTCTGCATTTGATCATTTCCTCTTTTATTCATCTCATCTCTTATGTAAACAGTCCAATTCTGTTCCATTTTGTTTCATTTTGGAGGTTTTCTGTGTCCCTAATTATTCTCATCACCCATTTCTGAACTCTTCTATCTGCTATATCCTTTTTTGACATTTTAGGTGCAAATTGTTGCAGGTGCAATTTAGATCACTTAAATGTCCAAGTCCCTGACTTATGGATGCAATCAGGGACTCAGACATCTAAGTAACTAGATTGCAGGCACAAATAATTACATTGCAAAATGTGCCTGAAAGTTTTGTGCCCATGAGAAATGGTTAAAGCCAGACTAAAGATCAGAGCCTTAATCACAAGCAAAATATCCCCATCACTGTTTAAAAGAGAAAAGGACCCCCTCCATTTGAACAAGGTGGTAACACAGAAAAAAAGTCAACTGTTTAAACTCTTGGTATATAGAGCTATATGATAAGTGTAATAATGAATAGAATAATTGGTCAGAAAGATGTGGAACAGAATTGTAATAGTAATGTCTGTGGACCTTACTGGATGAGAAGAGCATGGTGTGTACTGAGCTTCCATGCTGACCATGGTTTATCATTTGCATGTTTCTGTCTTTAAAAATGAGACTTGAGATGGTTTATTTTGTGGCATTGAAATATTTCTACAGGAAGAGGGTCTAAGAGACTTTATCTGTGTCCATGATGCAATATTCTAGAAAATTCAGTCTAATATTATTGAAAAATATTTCAAACAAGATTTTATCATTCCTTCTCATTATAAATTAAATGTGTTTCTTGGTTGAGGTTTCAACAGCCTGCAAAGTTGGGTCATGTTGTTCGATGGTGTTCCTGGAAAATTTGGAATGAGAGCTGGATTTTTTTTAAAGAAACAAAAATATTTGAACTAGAACTTTATTTCCTAGATTTTCTATATTGGTTAGAACAAAGTTTCATTGTGAGTTGAAAAAATGTAGCTCCTCTTTCAAATGTATGAAGAGAAGTATTTATGCTTTCTCCTATTTCTTCTAAAAAGAAAAAAAAATTTTCTATTTGAGACCCAAAGATTTCTAATATTCAAAATTAATGCAGTATTCTATATTGGAAAATGTTCTGTTCCATTCCTTCTCATTAAACTTTCTGAAAAAGAAACCAAAAGATAAAAAAGAGCAGTATGTAGGGACTAGGTATGTTCTAGAATTAGACATAGTAGTAAACTTTGATTTTAATCCATAAACACAGATAAATTTCAAAACATTATGGACCTATAATGCTCTTTTCTCCTATGGACTGTCAGCAGTGGAAGAGGGGAGAAAGCTGGCAGGATGAATTTATAATAGCATCTGGGCGATTTCGGCCAACTTTTTCCTCCTGTCTTCCCAAATTCTATTTTATTTTCTTATGCATTTCAGCCCTGCGTTTGCTTCAGTCCCAACTTGTGCCTCCTTTGCTCTGTTAGTCAGCATTCCCAGCTCATGGGTTTTGGTCATCTTATGAGACTGAGATTGGTTAAATATTAATGCCAAACCTTAGTATGGACAAAGCAAAAATAAGTCAATTTTCAATATTGAAATAAACTTCAAATCTCATCAAACCTGGCTATAGTACAAGAAATTTCTTTCCATAAGGGACATTATGTCCTCAAGAGTATTTCTCCCTTAATTAAATGTCATATTATTTACTAATGGGTCCACATTTCAGAAACTTTGAAGAATTATTTATCCTCAACTATGTGCTCCTTGTTACTCACATAAGAGGACTTATGCATGGAGGAATCACTTCACTTTAATTAGATGGGCCATACTAAGTCCCTCAAAATAAGCGTTCTATCTAGCTCCCAATCAGAAGTCCTGTTTGGATAGGTACCCATGATTCTATCTTCTTCTTACTGAAGACAATGAGAAAACTCCAAGTAATTTTAAAGGGAGCAGGAACAAACTCAGTGCATATGTGTTAAATTTATTAAATTAAAGTGAATGAGCTCACAGAAAGAAAGAATAACTGCACAGACATTTTTCAATGCACTTTCACAGAATAATGTCTCTCTGGAATTAAGTGAAGTTTCTCAGTTAGGCGAACTGGTAGGACTTTGAATTTGGGCAGAAGGAGAAGCACCTGAGAAGTAGAAGTTGACACAACAGCCTTCAAGACTCACGTCTGATGCTTGTTCTTCCTTAAACCACCAGACCTCCCTGCTCAGAGATCTGGTGGTTTAAGCTATACTGCATGAGTGTCTAGTAGTGGGGCAATGAATACAAAGACATCTTCTTTTCCACAACTGCAGCACAGCAGAGGAGAAGCATCATTAGTGTCACAAGATCAGGACTAATAACTTGAAGTAGCAAGCCTTAGCAATTGTGTCTCTGCTCTGCACTGGTGGGGCCTCACCTTGAATATCATGTGCAGTTTTGATCACTGGAATATAAGAAGGATATTAAACTATTAAAAAGTGTCCAAAGGAGAGGGCAATGAAGATGGTGAAAGGCCTTGAGGGGAAGCCATACGAGGAGAGGCTGAGGTCACTTGGTCTGTTCAGCCTGGAGAAGAAGAAACTGAGGGGAGACCTCATTGCAGTCTACAGCTTCCTTGTGAGGGGAAGAGGAGGCACTGATCTCTTCTCTGTGGTGACAGTGACAGGACGTGAGGGAATGGCCTGAAGTTCTGTCAGGGGATGTTTAGGTTGGATATTAGTAAAAGGTTCTTCACCCAGAGGGTAGTTGGACACCGGAACAGGCTCCCCAGGCAAGTGTTCACAGCACTGATAGAGTTCAAGAAGTATTTCGATTATACTCTCAGGCACATGGTGTTACTCTTGGGAATGGTCCTGTGCAGGGCTAAGGGTTGGACTTGGTGATCCTTGTGGGTCCCTTACAACTCAGTATATTCTGTGATTCTGTGATTCTGTGATTCTGTGACTAAGTTGAAATGAGTGCAGCTGTGTGGGTGCTTCTCCTGTGCTCTGCTCCTGGTCCAGTAATCTAGTGTGGTCTGTCTGTGGCTTTCATATCCTGACTGATATTACTTTAGGACAGCAGGCTGCAGAAACCTCTTGCAGCCCATGCTGGTCTCATCTGTCAGCTGGGATGGAGCCCTTTCTCTCACTTACTTGCTGAATTGCACGGTTGCCTGTGTCCTACAGGGGTTGTAATGTCTGCTGCCTGTGCAGAGAACATATTATGAATAGCTTTGCACAGCTGCTATAGCTGCTCTTGTGCCTGTACAGGCATTCTCTGTTCACTTCTTTCTTGTTTGTATTACTATGGCCATGAAGAGTCCAAACTGTGGTTCAGGGTCACAATGACAATGTACAAAGATGATCTTTTGTAGCTTACAACCAAAGCAGTAGGCAAGATTTGTATGAAAAGTCAGTCCTGGTGGCTTTTGGTAGACACTGAAAGGCCTGTGGTCTGGTCAGGAGAGATACTTTCACAGGAAGGCTGCAGCTCTTCTGGGACTGTGGTGTTGAAGGCATTATGGATTGCTGTTGAATAACTAGGTCCTTGCAAGCACTGGTTGCTGACCTGTGTCCATGTCATTCCTCCACTGCTACCCTACTCTTTGTTATCCAAGCATCTTCCTCATTGCTGCAGATGGCAAATTCCTCCAGCAGGTATTACAACAGCTCTAATCAGTTGCCTTCACTGTTCCCAAACAATTTCCTAGATCTCATTAACATGGGGAGGCTGTAGCTATTGTTCTGATTTTCTTGGAGAGGCCATAGAAGTTCCGGAGCTAAGGACAGGGGGGATATACTGCTGGTAGAATGAAGTCACTTGTACTATGAGACTTTAATGCTCTAATACAATTTTTTTCCTTGATTCTCACCTGAAGGTGATAAGATGGGTCAGGTTTTTTTATTGCTGTATTCATGTCCCTTTTCTGGAAGAAAGCAGATGTCACTCTCATCTTCAAGAATAGAAAGAAGAAGGATTTGAGGAACTGCAGGCTGGTCAGCTTCACCTTGGTCGCTAGGTAGGTTAAGGAGCAAATAATACTGGAAGTAATTTTGAAATTTATAAAGAAGGAGAAGGTGACAAGAAGTAGTCAACATGGATTTATGGAGAAGAAGTCATGCTTTTGAAATTGATAAAGAATGAGAAGGTGACAAGAAGTAGTCAACATGGATTTATGGAGAAGAAGACACAGCCAATAGACTCATCAAATGAAAGCATGATGTGAGATTTGGCTTCTTGTTCTTTAAAGAAACCCTGTTCCTTTATTCCAGCTATCTGTGACCTAGCACGTTTTTTTATATACACAGCCTAGAAACAAAATTCTAGAGTAGACCAGAATAATTTTTCACAGAAATGTGCATTCTTGCCTTTGACCATAAAGTAGTTAAGAATTGAAATCTACATTGCAGGCTTCTAAAAATCAGTGAGGCCATCTCCCTCCTGCCTCATTTTCCTCCCTGAGGAAGAAACCTCTTTCTATGCTTTCTGTTTTTCCAAATGACTTGAAAACGTAACTGTACTTTTCCTTGCATTTCAAACATAGTCAGCATTTGCAACAACCTTCTGAAACGTGGGATTAGGATGGACATGTGGCTAAGGTGTGGGCAGAGATATGGGGAAAGCAGAGTTAGAATTATTTCTCAAGTATACTAGTGCAATTTCACATGTGACCAGTTATCTAACAAATCTTAAAAGAATTTAGATTATATTTGTTATTTTTTGCCTCCACTACCATTTGCTTAATTATTTTAAATCTAATTTGTGCCCCATATCCAAAAAGCTTCTTATATTTCTTTGGATTTTTGTTTTGTTTTGTTTTACTTATATATTACGGAGGCAAGATGCCTAACAGCTTGAGGCCTTTATGCAGCCCAGTACCCCTTGAGTTCTTGTTTTCTCATCTTTTTGAAGTGGAACATTTCTGTTCTTAGTCCTCCTCTTTTCTCTCCCTCTTCTCCCTGCTGTTTAATATTTACAAGCTTTTCAAGGTCAGCTTTCCTTCTCACTGCTCACACGGCTCACCGTCCCTCTTACCACTGCACGGTGGCAATTGCTGAGCTGGCACCTCACCAGGCTCCTTGCCCACCCATTTGCTGTGAAAGGACAAGGCCATATGAAAAGTTTGTCTAGTTTTTGCTCCACAAAGGTTTCATGGCCACTCAGATGTCAATGAAAACTTCATGAAAACTTGTTTGGTCACAAAGACCTTGCAACCATTCTTTGCTGCTCTCAGAAATAATGATATTTGGCAAATGTCTTTAAAAGATGCATGAACTAAATTCCACTTTTAAGCTTCACCTTTGCTCAGAAAGTTGGAAGTGCCTTGAATGTTCATAATTTTTCAATCTGCCTTGCATTCAGTAAGTTTTCTAGTGAAAATTCCCAGAGCCCTTAGCAGCAGAATGCTGCAATGTAAATTGCAGAAAATCTAGGCTCTGGGTTCTCATGAGTTTGAGTGTGAGCATGTGAGATACTGCTGTGGTTGCCAGCCTGTTTTATATGTACTGACCAAGCTTTGAAAACCTGGTTCTATCCAGACAAGGTGTGAGCCTCTGTGCTTCATTCCTCTCCCCTCACGTGCCACTGTGTGTCCAGTGGCAGGAGGGAGGCAATGTGAAGGGTGACTAACCCTATTGTCACCTAAAGCACCCTTTGTAGGAGCTTCTTTTCTTCATTGATGGTATGGAGACATGGTATCCATGTGCCTAACCTGTACAGCTTGGTAAAGTGTGATGAATTTTTTGACCTCCAAAATAATTTGGTATTTTTTTTGCCTGGCTATGTAAGGAAGAAGGCAATGAGGTTATTACCACACTCCTGTGCTTTTCTCAGCCCAAGGGGGCTGTGTTGCATGCGGGACATGTTGTGACAGTGCTGTAACCATTCCAGCCTTCTGGGTCTGACCCTTTGTGCTTAGACCTCTTTCATCACAATGTGTCTTGCTGCTGCACTTGAGACTGGCTGTCATTTTGTAGAGTGGCAGATTGCAAGGATTGTTGCTTCCTCCCCTCTTCCTGCTGCTGAGAGGTCTCTTCTGCAGTGGTTTGAATTCTCTCAGTTTTAGAAGGCTCTTGGCAAGTGCTGCAATCCTGTGCCTTCTATGGGGATCCCCTTCAATAATAAACCTGGTCTGACTGAGCCTATTAGAGATTTTTCACAGGGAAGCACTTAAACAGTGGATCTTGTGATCAGGTTTAGGCATGAAGGAGGCCCTGATTGGATTGAGATTGTTGTAGGTGCACAGTTTCTTCTTTTGTTGCTTTGAAAAAGCAAGTCAGTGATGCAAAATAGGTGCCCTGAGATGCAGGCAATGGCAGAGTAGAATTTCATATTAGACCAACCACGGAAATTAAGCCTTGAGTACATGTCAGTTCTTTTTTGTCACTAGTCCTCTCGCTCTTTACTGCATCAGCCCCTTATTAATGAATACTTTTTTTTTTTTTAATACCAATTCAGTTTTGGGGTTTTTTGTACTGGAAAAGGTAGGGTTTATTTTTTTCCTGAGAGTCATGCAGTGTTCTTGGCATTTTAAGCGCCACAAGATTGAATTAGTTTTACAAAGGAAGGGTTGTGGTCTGATTTACTTATGATGAACTCATTTCTGCTTCACAGAACCTATTTTGCCTGAAACATTTTTGTTTAAATAGAGTAATATTTTAATCTTGTGCTTTGGGTCCTTTTAAATCTTTGTGCTTTGTATTATTATCCCAATAACTGTTCAATTAGGAGTGGTTAAAAATCAAGATATTTATTTTAATTGTATGCTTATCTTTTGAGGGTATATTGCAGTAAATAAGGAACATTTGAACAAAAAAACCCTAACATTGCAACATGTCTTGTCACATTATACTTACCCTACACCTGATTTCAAATGTAAATTGCACAGCATTTAGCTCTAATGAAAATACTCTAGTGAAGGAAATTGTTAAGATTTTCTGGTGCTCCCCTAGGGGTAATATTAAAACCTCCATTACTAACATCTCACTCTGAGAAGACAAAATGTGCACTGAGAATACAAAAGCTCTGTTGGCATCTAAATGTGTGCCAATTAATTCACAGTTACAGACCTGCAGATATGTATGGAGATGTAAAAATAGGACCTGGGAAAGCTATTTAGATCCCTGTAACAGGGCTCCTTGACCCTGGATTTCTAGTGTTGGTTTAATCATGGCATTCTGCTTTCTATTTATTTATATAGTTGCCTCAATGAACAAATTAATAATTATACAGCACATTGACAAACATGCCGAGTAATATTTGCCAGATTTTAAATTAATTTAATTCAAGGGCCACTTCATTTACAGGATTCATAGGCACATCAAGGAGTAGCTTTTGCTTCATTGCTATTCAGATTACACCAAGATTTTTCATCATTTTTCTCTCTCCTTTTTATCTCTCTCCCTTCTCTTCACTGAGGAAGAAAATTTAACTTGCTTTTCCAAATAAGTAGTTACTTTCAGGCAGGTGGAAGACAGGTAAATGATAGGCAAACAGAAATGTAGATAAATGCATGCATTACATACTTATAGAGATAATAATTTTTATTATGAAAAAAAGAAAAACAATTAGGCAGCACTGACAACTCATCTTTATTTTCCCATTTCCAATTTTCAATCTATCTCCTTTTGTTTTTAATCTACAATTTCCTTTGAATATTATTTTATTTTCAAATCTGTCTTTTGATTCTGTGGAGGCCTGTTTCTGTGTTGAACATCATCTCAGTTACATAGAAGTGCCATGCTTTATATTGTTTGTCAACAGAAGCTTGGGATTAGGACCAGCAACTGGCTTGAACAGCAGTATTTGAAATATATGTCCAATGGCAGGCAAGTCAAACTTTTTAATGAAGGCTGTGTCCTTTGAGCAGGGGGAAGATGATCATCAATCTTTAAAAATACTCCCCCCATTTCTTCAACATTGCCAAGTAAAAGGAAATTCGCAGAACAGTGCTGCTTTTAATAGTCTCCTCTTTTTGTTTCCCATTTTGTGATTCTTTTGGAAGAAACAGGACAAACTGGTTGGTGAAAAAGGTTTTTTTTCTTAAAAGGTGGCAGATAACTAACTTGGCCAATACATAGCAGGATCCTCTCATGGAATATATAGAATTTGAGACATATTTAATAATTTCTCTGTATTATTAAGAAGAGCTGCAGTGTTGGGGAGATTACACTTTTCCTAACTCACATGATCTATCATGATCTGTGTTTCCATCTATTTAATTACAACATCCCCCTGAGATGCTGGCATTTACAGATGCATGTTCAGCTATAGAACAAGACCCTGGAAAGCCCCTTTCATCCCTACCACCTATTTTCTACCCAAAAAATCCCTTCCTTGACACAGGAAATTGCCAGTCCCTGGAGCCACTAAACTCAACCAGTTGAGTGACATGGCAGAGCCTGAGCTACCACGTTATCTCCCTGTGTTGCTATGTCCCTGTGGTCCTGTGGCAGCAGTGCTTCCTCAGAAATATTGCACCTAGGTTGGTACCCAGACATTCCTTTCTGGGCTGAGCCCCCACTTCACCTGGTTCAATTGCAAGATCAATATGAAATAGTCCTGTGGGTCCACAGACACTCAGTAGTTTGCTAAACGGAGATAACTTGGTCAACTGTGTTTGCTCTCCTACTCTTTTCTAACAAAACCTAGTTGCAATGATAACAGAGCTTTTGTGGACCAGATCCTCAAAGACATGAAGTCCAACTAACACTGGGAACTGGGTCCTAAAAGCTTTGGAGGAGGAGTGCTGTGTAATTGTACTGAACTTCAAGGATGTAGCTAGACAGTGAAACTGAGGGCTATGAATGAGGTTCATCTCATCTGACTTCTAGCAGGAGACTCATATACCTGTGGGTGTCTGGTAGTGAGTAAGGTCCCTTGGCTTCTGCAATAGACACTGGAGGTCTAAGGCCTAATTCAGTTCCATAAACATATGCCTTAAGGACTCTTCCAGGCATTTAATGTTGTTGAAGACTTCTGCATGAGTTTGATGTATATGACAGGGGCCCTAGAAAAACGTATTTCCTTCAGCAGCTGGAGGCCAGGCAGCATATGCTAACCTATCTGCTTTGGATTAATTGCATCTAGGCTCCACTGACTAGATCTGCATGAACTGTATTGAGAGATCAGACACCTCATCAACTTATAGAGTCCTACATGTTGGTGCCTAAAATAAAGTATTCTCTATGGCAGTGAAGACCACCCTAAATATCTACTGGTAAGCAGAGGTAGAAAGATGAAACTCATCTAGGGACACTAACAATGGGAAAACAAGATTAAAAAGAAGAAAAGTGAATCAGCTCCTCACCTCCCTGGCTCAGCTGAAGGCTAAATATGGAGATGAAAATTGTTTAGGTGATACGTGGATCTGTCTGGAGAAGAGTAATGTCTCAGAAACCATTTCAGGACAGATAGAAGGACTGGGAGTGAATTGTAAAACAACACTCGAAGCAAATGCTTATTTCTAATTTGTGTGAGGCCACTTAAAAGATGGAATAACAGCAGCTGGCGATGTGAAAGATAAGTATTAGGGAGACAAAAGAGGACTATGAAGAAAATTGAGGAATAATTTTTATACCTTTAACTTGGAAACTTGTGAATTATCAATGAATTGCAAGGCTCTTCTCAGAAACAAATAGGAAATAGCTGTGCCTCATGTAAGACTTTAGCAGTCTTACAACTGAACAACTTTTCATAGGTAAAATTGCTTTAGCTGGCACGATTATCACTGTTCACTGCTGTATTCAGCATGCTGCTGAATGTGATAATGAGTGATATCTTTTTTCCATCACTTCAATACAGGTATGCAATTTATTCTGCCAGTAAACACTATTATAATGTAAAATTTATAATACAATATCTTTCAATGCCAGTCAGAATGATGGTTTGAAGGAACTCAAATGTGTCTGTTATGTATCAGAGCAAACAAACCCTACATTAACAACAAAGTTGCTTACTTGGCTAAATGGTGCAGCTGCCTTGCTTTGCTTGCTGGTGTGCATATATTAACAGCAACACTGCTCACTGTATTGTCATGGCCCCAAATCCCCTCAGTCTTTCTTTACAGTCCTCACACTGTTGTAGGTACCAAATGAAATGGGCACAGCAATGCATTAGAGGCATTTGGAGCATTAGGTTTACCTTATAATATCCCCACAGCTCCAATGCAAGGTCAGCACAGCTAATGATCCTCAATGTTGTTAGCCAGATAAACTCTCACATTATTCCTGCACATTTAAGTTGACAATACAAATAAATACTTTATGCTCTGTGTGTATGTGGGGGTAGTGTTCTTTCTTTCAAGAGCTTTTAGAATATATTCCATATAATTTCTAATAATTTAAAAGCCTTTTAAAGAACAGGCTCTTCTTCCAATAATTGACAGGCAAGACAATACCAGAGGGGGAGGTGAGGTGGAGAGGGGCGGAGGTGTAGATTGCTCTATATAAAAGCTACTAAATTATGTTGTCAAAATTATAGCAACAGTTTTTTTTTTTTTGCTCAAAAGCCTTGAAAAATCACACTCCTCCAGTCCCAGACTTCTGGCTTTTGTTTGTTTTATGCAACCAATCTAAAACTTCATGTCATGGAATCTGTTGTAATTGGCAGCACTTGTTGGATTCAAAATCAGCCTAGGACCAGGAACCCAAACATGTGACTGAAAACATTGTCTCTATTTTTGTACAGAACTACAAGAATAAAAAATTTTGGCTGCTGCTGATGGTAACTGTGATGTGTAGGCTGGATCTATGCTTTCACCTTGTTTATTTCCTATTCTTTGACAGATTATCTTGTGAAAAGTAATCTGTCTGGAGATCTGGAGGGTGCACTCTAGGCTGCTGTGACAGTGGGGAAGCCACTGATCATGGGCTCTTCAGCTGGGAATGGTCTCCACTGAGAACAACATTCAGTAACTTGCTAAATGTACTGTAAAAGTGCTCAGGATTTGCCAGATTTCTCTCTCACATCTATGATGAAGCTGCTTCCAAAGCAGGAGTCTCAATAACTCCACATTTCAGTTCAGGCATCCTCTTGATTATTGACTTCTCAATCTCTCTTCTAAACTGCAAAAGGGTTGAGAAAACCAGAATATCTGTTGCACAAACAAGAGGCAGAGAATGAGATGCTGTTTCAGCTTTTGGTGTTCAACTTTGCAACAGGCATTTCATGCTGTCATGCTTTAGGGGATCTGTCTGCCAAAAAAGCTGATTAAAAAAGAGGGGTAAATGCATGCTGTTGTCATCTGGTGACATTTCAATAAAACAACGATATTTTTATTATTTTTGAAAAACCTTTCTAAGAGTAAACTGTGTGCTTTTAAGAAACATACCCATGATACTGCATGAGTTGAAAGTCTTGATATTTTTGACAAGTAGATGGATAGACTGCAGTCTATTCAAGCTGCAAGACAAGGAAGAAATTGGTCTGAAAATCTGCTGAAGAAAGGAAATGTTTGGAACTCTTTGGTGCAACATGAGCAGCTCTCCTTCCTAACTGTGTTTGGGTTAATGTTCACAGAGTTGTAGAATGGAATCATAGAATGTCCTGAGGTTGAAGGGACCCGCAAGGATCATCGAAGTTCATCTTCTGACCCGGCACATCACAACCCCAAGAGTAACACCATGTGCCTGAGAGTGTTGTCCAAATGCTCACTGAACTCTGTCAGGCTTGGTGCTGTGAGGAGTTCCCTGAGGAGCCTGTGCCAGTACCCAACCACCCTCTGTGTGAAGAACCTTTTACTAATATCCAACCTAAACCTCCCCTGACACAACTTCAGGCCATTCCCTCGAGTTCTGTCCCTGGTCATGAGAGAAGAGATCAGTACCTGTCCTTCTACTTCTCCTCACAAGGAAGTTGTAACTGCAATGAGGTCTCCCCTCAGTCTGCTCTTCTTCAGGCTGAACAGAAGTGACCTCATCGCTCCTCAAATGGTTTCCCCTCTAGACTCTTTGACATCTTCGTATCCTCCTTTAGACACTCTCTAATAGCTTTATATCCTTCTTATACCATGGTGCCCAAAACTGCACACAGTACTCGATGTAAGGCTGCAGCAGCACAGAATAGAGAGGGGGCAGTCACCTCCCTCAACCAGCCAGCATTCTAGAATTCCTGGGAGATTTTGTGCAAAAAAAATATTATGTGAATACTAAGACACAAGAAGGGGTCTCTAGGGTGAAAAGCCATCTAGGAGAGATTAATGTCCTTTGGCAAAGTTCCTGTTAGGAGAAAATAGCATACCAAAAAGTAGGATTGAACTAACTTGGAAACATAAATTAGAGAATGTATTTCTCTCTGCCTCGATACACCTGTGTGTGCACACACACATACACACACACACACACATACACACACATCTACAGGCACCTTTTCTGGGACTACAAGGAATGCTTTTTATCCACACTTTTTGATCACTGCGTCTCAGTGATCAAAACTGGTAAGAGCACTGACCCAACTGGTAAGAGCAGTCCCTTATCAGCTGTGGTAAATAAATCTCATCCTTTTGGTCAAAGCTGTGGATGCTTATCAAGGTTTTTTTGACAATGATCCTAATTACCTTAAGTTAATTTTCAGCAATGATCCTAATCTAATACTTTATGTGCTGATTTTTGACTGGTCTGCCACTGTCAAATTCAGCAGTCTTTTAAAGGCAGGCAATGAGCTGTGTTTCATCTTTACTGCTGTTCAATCTACCTGCTCTGTTTTATGCCCTGATGACAGGAAGTACTGCAAAGATGAATGAGATTTAAGTAAGTGCTTTGTTTGTATCTATCTATTTAAATGTACACAGCGTTTCAAAGTTAAATGATGCCATGACAAATGAAAACAGTGCCTGGCATGTAACTGAGAAACCAGTCTTCAATGGTATTGAATTTCTGGCCAATTCTGAGTTCTGTTTTCAGGTGTAATGTTGATGTTCTGGACACATGGGGTACCGATATAATTTGTTTTCCTCTTAGTCTTGCACCTAACTTAGCTCTGCCTGGAGACTGTCACCAGTGTAAACTAGAGCAACCTTTCCCCCTATCCCCTCCACCCCCCTCAGGTTTCTGCATCTCATGTTTGCTGAAAACCAAAGCAGTCCTTAGTTGCCACCTTTGGAAGAGAATTAAAACCACATTATGACTGATCCAAGAATGTGACCTGGAACCTTTAAGCCTGTTTTTGTCTACTTGGGTGCCAAAGTCACAAAACATGCTATTTTTAAAATATTGAAAAATATATTTTCATATATTGATGTCTCTCAAAAATCACTTTGTTACCTATAAAAAAGAGTTTGCCATCAATCTCTGTAGAATACTAACTTTCAATCTGCACCCCTTCCAACAAAGTGTCAGGAGTATCTGCAAATAAAGGATTATGATCAAGAAAGCACTTCTTTTGCAATGAGATTACTTCTAACATGATGCTATGTGCAGGGTTACCAAGTAATTTGATTTTGCAGTAGCTCTTATGACAGTAATAAGAGTAATAATTATTACCAAAGTAATAATTTGTGTTTGCTACACACTGTAAGCTGTTGTCAAACAGATAAACTGTCTGCATGTTCAGAACCGGCATCTCCTGCTGTTCAACTCAATGGACAAAGGGGTTTTATTCATGGAGGCACTTACAGTAGAATATAGTTCAGACTGTGCATGGAGGTGCTCCAGTACTAGTAGAAAAGCAGTAACTGCTCTTGGAATAGCACTTGCTTTGTCTTAGCTACTGGAGACAAGTGTTTTCTTTTTTTCATTTTCCTTTGCAAGAACATCTGTGCCATAATTTCTGTTCATGATTTATACTTTGGTGCTTCATGCTTTTTTGGTTTTGTTTTGTTTTAAATGTATTTCTTAAATAAACCAACTGTAACTTATTTTTTTTGCCACTGGAGGTGGAGAAATGTGATTTAACTCTCACATATTAGCTCTGAAATAAAAAAAATCTTCTGTCAGAAATAATAAAGTGAGTCAAACTCAATGCCATAATAAATCACTTAATTAGCCAGCAGGGAGAGCTGTTTCTTTAGGAAGAATCACCTGCTGGTGAAAATGAGGATTTATATCTTTCTCTTCTTTACATTAGGAATTTACGTATGAGACAAATCCCAGCAAATATTACATGGTGGAATAAAGTTTTGAACACCTTGAGGCTCCACTGTTAGAAGTCACTGTTTGTTGCCCAGTAAAAGGCTTTCATTACAGCTGTGTCTATGCTATTTACCAAGTAGGAGGTAAGCAGAGGATTCCAATTGTTAATAACTGCTCCTGCCTGAATTATGCCCCCTTGCCCATTGCTGGCATTCATTAAGGCTTAGGTTCTCTGGACGTTGTTCATTTTAAGTAGGACTAACAAATTCCCCAGGTTTAGCTGTGCATTGAAGTTTTCATCCAGTCTAGTGGCATCTACTCTAGGGACCATAAACTTTCCTAGTGCTCACTTGTTATGTCTGTCTGTGTTTGCTGGCTATGTCCTGACTACCTTTTGAAATGAGAGATGGTCATGTCCATCTCTTGATAGTCCAGAGAAATTGGTCAGTATATTAGCCACAGGGACTAATGTTTCCAGAACAACTTTCTGACTTAGCCAATATTTTACATTTTGGAGGTGGACTGCCAAATATTAAATGTTGTGAATCAAATTTTCACCTGTCATTGAAAAAAAGTTCAGGAGGAGACTATGGTCTCTTCTCCCAAGTAACAAGTGACAGGACAAGAAGAAATGTCTTCAAGTTGCACCAGGAAAGAAATTAAGAAAAATATATTCAGATATTAAGAAAAATTACTTCACCAAAAGGGTTGTCAAGCATTGAAACAGGCTGCTCAGGGAAGTAGTGGAATCATCATTCCTAGAGGTCTTTAAAAGTGGCATTTGGGGACATGGTTTAGTGGTGGACTTGGTAGTGCTGAATTAGCAGTTGGACTTGATGATCTTAGAGATTTTCCAACCTAATTGTTTCTATGATTCTATGATTTAATGATTCTATATTAATATTCCCTCCCACTCCCTTTTTTTTTTTTGCTGTGACAGAATTTCATTAAATTAATTCAGAAATTATTTAAAAATATTATCCTAAATAGCAATTAATTTCTGAGTTGGGGTTTTTTTTTGACATTTTGTAGGCTAGATTTCTTGGTTCTAAGTTAAGAGTTCATGTTTATATTTGTATTTTCTTTATGACAGTTTTATAAAGAATTTTGTTTTTATGCATTAATTTTTTGATTTTTGAGTAGTTTCTATGATACAGTTTCATCTCAGATGATCAGCACTATAATTATCACCTAAAACTTATCCTCAGCAATGGTACCAATATAGAACATTATATTCTGAATGCTCACTTTAAATTATATCCATTTTTGACAGCTGTGCTACTTAACGTTATCTAAGCAAAGTAAATATATATGGTATTCAAGTGTGAGTGTTGATGTTTTTAAGCCCAGTCACTTAGCTTGTTCTCAGGCATGAACTGAACTGGTTTGCTGTATATTCTGTATAGCACCTCTTTGCTCATTTATATAACATAGGCTGGTTTCCTATAAAGGTGCCATATAAGGGGGTACTGCTCTCAGATGCTATGGTAATTCAGGATTCACTTTTTGTTATGGCAGTGAAACCTCCATAGTGCCTATGACTTCTGAAGTGAGCAAATTAAACAAAATAGCACTTTTCATGAGTCATACAATGATCACGTTATTTTGCTAGCTGAGACCAAGCTGATGATGCTTCTGAATACACTGGGGTGCATTGTGCCTTCCCAGTTAAAAAAAAAAAAATTGCTATAAGTGTGTATAGCATAAACACAGAGATTTCTGACTATGAAGGTGAAGCTGCTCATATATCAAAGCAGGTAATTTTATTTACTGTTTTGCTGTCTTTCACAGGTGACCCATAAATATGTGTTGCTTATTGCTTATAATTCAGTTTATTGGGTAGAAATAAAAACTTACAGAACTGAATCCCAGACTTTGAGACATTTCTCTGCCCAGTTTGCTCCTTTGAGGCTGCTCAGGTGGCTGAGAGGAAAAGTACGTGCTTTCTAGGATTGGCAGACAGCTGAGAAGGAGTGATTCTTTTCCAACTGTGCCTCCCAAGAACTGACCCATAATGCTGGCTTTAGGAAGCAGTGAGTATGTGCTGCCAAATTTGTTCTAGTGGCACATGACTGTTTTTTAAAGTTGCTGCTTGCTGTGACCCTTGGAGGCTTTTAAACAAATCCATATTTAGCTATCATAACATCTCTCCATCTCTAGAGGCTCATCTTTGACCATCTGTTTTTGGAAGATGAAAACTGGTTTCTATTCCTTATTTGATTGTCTGCTAAAATCAGGGAAATTGGTAGAGTGCTATAAAATTGGCAACTTCAACTTTATATTCCATCTACAAAGGGGAATGTTTCTGTTTTCATTCACCAGGGAAGTCAATGCTTGCAGCTGACTAGGGAAGAGGCCAGATCTACTCAAACACGTTGTGAAGCACTAATGTATGGAGTGACCAGCTTATGGAACAGGATGAAGGATAGAAAACAAGACAATTGTGACAAGAGAAATGGTTTTGATCACTCCATGTGCCCTAAAGTGTTCTGCATGAACTTAAAGGTGGGAGGGGAGAAAGAGGGTTTCTGCTTTCCTAACTGCGTTGTAAGTGCAGCAGGGAGAGTGATTTAAGGACTTGGTGCTTAGGATCTGTAGCACCCAATGCCAAATGTTGAAGGCCCTCATGTTTCACACATTCATACTGCTCCATACAAGAATTCATATGTGAAGGACAGGATAGCAACACTTGCTAAACTTCAGGGGCATATAGTAATAAACCCTAAATTTTCCAAAAACCCTAAATTGTTTCCAAAACAATTGATCCAGCAATATGCATCTATTCTGGTCAATGGAAATAGTTTTCAGATGTTGAATTATCCTTTGTACTATGCACCACTATTATTTTCCTATGGAGACTTTTCACTGTAGAAAATTCAGTGTATTTGTCTCTTTGTATCACTATAGTTGGTGAAACATGAGCCTGGATTGGAGAGTTCTGAGCCAGATTTTCTGCTCTTTTATACTGCTTTTCATGCCTCTACTGACTTCAGTAGTGCACAAATTCAGAAGTTTTACTTAAATGGACCTATTCTGTTTGTGTTGTGATATAAGCTTTGATATTTCTTTGGATGAAGATGAGTGTCACTGAGGTCAAGATGTGGTCCAGGAAGCCTTATCTCTGATGTAACAGTTGAAGAAAACAATCATAACTACTTTGTTTTTTGACTATTGATATCAAATGAGTGTTGCTTGGTCCTTTGTTCCACTGTTCACCTCTAGATGCAGAGCTGAGGTGAGGTGAATCTGGAGGGCTGGTGAGCACCCTTACTGGAGCTGACAGTTGTCTGAAGAAATATTTGTTGGAAACAAATAAGTGGCTAGTGACCTTAACTTGCTTTTTATGAAACACAGCTTGACTGATGCATAATTGGATCCTGAGAAATCTGTTTTCTCGAATATTAAAGGAAATAGTTATCTTTTGTTCTATTACTTTTGGTAGAGCAAAGGCAACAAAACATTGTTTAAATGGAGTACCTCAATGATGCAAAAAATGAATCAACTGCTTACAGCAGTGCCTGTCTGTCTGTCTAATAGAAACCTCCAGAATGAATGGGCTTCTGTTTCTTTCTGCAAGTGCTTACTATCATGTAGAGGAGCTATTGCTCTATCAGAAATCATGCTTTAGCCTGTTATTCCAAGGATGCAATTTTGTCATAAAGAAGTGATTTGCTATTTTAACACCTTGGTAAATAAACCCATAAAAAAAGGGGTTCATTTGGAGATATGGCAATAATTCTGGGTAGGAAGTTATGATGCTAGTTTACTTCATTTTGTTTTAGAGAAGGGGACAGAATTTGGCATGAGCAACAAATCTATACAAAGTCATTTATCAAGCTCAGCTGGCATCAGTGTGATGTCCTTGAAAGCAGACTGCTTCACCTCTTGCATTCTCTGATATGGAGGAGAAACTGCTGTTTTAAATCTCAGACGTTGAGAAAGGCAATGTGCAAACAGCTGGACTAGCTTTTAGTGAAAATTCAGGATCGTGCTAAGACAGGAATAGGTCATATACAAATTACTTTGACTTCATCACACAAAGTTAGGTTTCCCTATATTGATTGGCCTACAAGATTTTTACTGTCTTTTCATCATCCTACTGAAAATCTTGGACACTGTAAGGTGCATGGTCAATAGATGGCAGCAAGTCATTAATCCTGACTATTACCTCTTTTTGGGCAATCGTCTGTGCACAAACAATGTTTCTCTTCCTCTTTTAAGAAAATACCTCCTTCTTCTTTGCAATTCTAGAGACTACAGTGAGACAATTATTCATATGTTTCATCAAAGAAATATGATGTTGCAGGTTTTTACAAATTCCCTAACATTATAGGTTAACCCACATAATGACTTTGCATGTCATCATGGCAGTGAGTGAAACAGGCAGGAAGAGAAAGTTGGTAACATGAATTTACTGAATGAAGAGCAAAGTGATAATTCTTTAAAGTACACCAGCTGAAAATAATGTTGCTCACAGAAATATTCCTTCCAGGAACTGCAGTAAGAGCTCATTATATCCCCCAAACTGACTGTACTTCCCAAAAGGAGTTTTTATCTATTAGTTTAGTGTAGGAGCTTTAACACCAGGCTTTCTGCACTTGGTTCTGGCTCTGACACTAATTTTCTGTGCAGCCTTAGGAGTGGATGAGATGATCTCTTGATGAAATCTGTAGGAATCTAGAAAGCAAACCAGTACATGACCCACTATACAGTCTTTCTCCTCTGTAATCTTTACATCTCCCTGATATTCCAATTGACTGTCTAAGAGCAAGAAATTCCTGTGAAGGAAGAGGAGGGAAAGACATGTTGGTTTTTTTATTAATCTCTTGCAAAGCTAATTGTGATTAGAGTAGAAAATAAGTATTTCCTCAGTGATATTGCAGCATCAAGCAACTTGGAATTCATTGCCAAACCTTGAAATATGCTAGAACTACCTTTTTGCTAAGTGATTGGTGTTCTTTTGCTTTGAGTTGATACATTCTTGATAATTATACTGGCAGCATTGACTCTTTGTTCTCTCTTCTGACCCCTTCCTTCTCTGTCCTGGCAGTACTGCCACAGTACAGCTCTTTTTCCCTTAGTGGTGCAGTTAGCTACTCCTTACTCAAGTCCTCTTCCTCAGTGCTTTCCCTCTGCTTGGTGATCCTGAGCCTCCAGCTGCCTCTTCCTATCTCCCTAGATTCTAGCTTCTCACATTTCAGTCCTGCCAATAAGACTGACCCTTGGCATTTTCAAGATGTTTTGGGTACCAGTGCCAAAGTCTTTTGATCTGCTCTCTGCCCTCTCTTCCAGTGACTGGTTACTGATTACTTTGCTGCTGCACCACAGCCTCTCTCTCTTTAGAGGTTTTATTCCTCTCTTTCTGAACAAAGTTATGAGTTTCTTCCCTTAGCCTCACAATTGTCTTCAAATAATGATGGAACTTGTGTATGTCTATTACAATAACTCCCAGTCTTGTAGTTGACTCAATATTTGCTGGCTTGTTTTACACGTTGGTTTTTTTTTTTTTTTTTTTAAACATGTGTTTGGTGCAGAACTTCAGGACCTGAGTCCTTATCTTGGTCTAAATCTATTAGGGTAGACCTCCAGGCTGCTACTACAGTACAAAAATTAGATTAATTGCTATTTTTATTAGCATTTAGGGAGGATGTAAATTTGGGAGCAACCTTAAATAATTTGCAGCCCAAACAGGAATTCTGGAAAGACGGAATTATGGAAGGAGAGTGATCCAAAATAACAAAATATGGGCAACCTTCCTTTTGCCTCTGACAGTCGTTCTGATTTTTTCAAATGCTGAGTCAGTGCTTAATCAAGCACCAGTTCTGTGAAAACTTACATGCACAAAGCACATGAATCAGCTTATAGTATACACAGGTAAGGATGCCCTTGAATTTTGGTAGGGTCGGAGCCCAATTTAAGAGTAATCTTACTGACCACTGGATGTCACTGCGACACTGCAGGAATGAAAATTAAGCAAGGATTTTCAAAAGCATCCAAAGGATTTAAGAGCATGAGTCTTTATTATCATTATTTCAACTTTTTGGAATTTCTCTAAAATTAGTTGGTAGCCTACATTTCACTTGATGTACAGTGAGATTTAATTTGAGAGTTAGACACTGGTCTATCAAGAAAGTGTATCAATTAGTGTCCTATTAAAAAGTCTCAGAAAGGGGATTCCCAAAAGGGGTTCTAGTTGCACTATTTTCTGTCACTGATATGGTGAAGATTTTGATGATAAATTCAATGAAATTGCATTGTTCAATGACCTTTGCAATGGAGTTTTGTCATCACCAATATTGGCTTAGTGTCCTGTCTGAGAGAGTTCATTCCCATGCAAGCATTAGTCTATGCAAGGTACTGATTTTTTTTTTTAATTTTATTCAACACTCTGTCTTTCATGGTCTATTATATACAACTCATGCAAAATACCAGCCTATCAAATTGCAGTTATTTTGCTGTGAAAATAATTAAAAAAGAGGGCCCGAAATTTCTGGGGCAAATGCTGCTAGTTTCAACAGTTTTCCTAATATACTTTTGAAGTTTGCAATGGCCAAACCACCTGCTTTCCTTAAAATTGTAAGTTCATACCTTTTCAATGAAGCTGATTTTTACCTACTTTTTTTGACTAATATATTTTGTTTCTCCCTTGATTTTTCTACTGCAATATAGGTACCAGAAGTCACTTTCTAAACTTAGAAACAATAACAACTTTTCAAGGCTAGATAATGTCTTTCTTAGTCTTGCTTCATTATTTCTTATTCACTTTCAGACAACTGTGAATACTGCTATGCTTTAATTATTATATGGCCTCTGAGTTTCTGAAGTTTCTCTCTAACTTCTCCTTGGAAAAATTAGAGAAATTTATGCAACTATACGTTGATGTACTTCCACTAGAGTTTTTGGCCTGTAGTTAGTATGTTGCTGTGTATTTTAAAATGCTTTAGAGTTGCAGCCAAAACAGAAGTCTCCAAGAATAGCTAGTCTAAAGGATCCTAGCTTGACATGATGCCCGTTAACAGAATTTCACAGATGCTCAAGCCCGAGTTTTATTAATTGCTTAAGTTAAGCCACAGTTTGTTCATATTAATTATATGGTAGTAAAAATTTTTATTAGCTCAGAAGTTGAATAAACATGACCCTCTGAAAGGGAAGCCAAAATGGAGAGATGGTGAATATTTATTCCCAGATTAGTAGACATAAATTCAATACTAAATGGGTAAATTGTTTAGTGAAAACTAGACCCTTGTGGGTCACATACCACAAACAACCTAAGCTGGAAAGCAGAGTTTGGGTTAAAGTGAGGGTTAAGTGAAAGAGAGAGCCTAGAGATGTGGATGGGATGGGGTTGGAAATGGGCATCCAGAGGCAGGGTAGGGCAGCCAAGAGATCTGTCCTCAGAAAACATTTTTGTTGTGGGTCAGAGGTGGGGTCTTAGTCCAAACCTAAGCTGAGAGGTAGGATTCCGGTTTGGGTTTGGATTGAATGAAAGGGAGAGCCTGGAGGTGTGGTTGGAGTGGTGCTTAAAATGGCGGAAAACAATGTTTCATGTGAATGAAAGAGATTAATGGAAGATCAAGAATTCTTGGGACCTTTTGTTCAAATGGAGGGATGTGCAACAATTGAACAAGACAACAACAGGGATAGGGGACAGAAACTATTTCAGAAAAGGTTCTATTATATGTCAGTTCAGTTAAAACATAATCAAATGATATTGTGGTTTGATTTTTTTATACAGTGAAAATGGTAGAGGACTTGCCTCATGAAAATAATGAAGAAATATATTATGGTGAGTTTGCTTGTGAAAAAGAAGAAATATATACACTCTGCTTTATGAGATACAAATATAGGTGTAGTAAATCTGCTATGAGCATTACTTTTCCACCATATGTATTTGGCTTAGAAATATGTCTTCTCTGATATTTGTTCTAACTTCCTTTGTTCTGATCAGCTTTTAAGGGGTGCCAGTTCAACAAAAACTTGATACTATAAGTTATGCTGCACCTGAAAGCACATTATTTCTCATACAGTAATTTTTCAGATTGAATGCTACATATCTAAACAAGGGCTTGGAGGGAAAGAGTGAAAGGATTTTAGAAAAGCATTTAGAACCACTACCCCAGCACAGGGTTCCCTCCTTTAGTGGAGAAGAATAAAACCATTTTGCCAGAAGAGATTTACTTCTAAGTGAGCACCTGAAAATTTGCAAGTTGACACTTCTTAGCCTTTAAAAACCACTATTTTAGAGACAGTCAAAATCATCTCCCAGACAAGTATTGTAGTTCTCAGCTATCCCAATAAGCCAGAGTGTGGAAATGGGCAAAGGCATTCCCTAGAATCCTTGAAAGGCTTATAGCAACACAGTCAAACAGCAACATTTTCTTTGCAGGTTTGGTAGCATGGATAGAACCAACCTTTCCATGGGTGAGGGCTTGTCTTCAGCTTTTATTCTTTTTCCACTCCTGGCTGATGCCAACAGCAGCTATCATGTGTTTTGATGGCACATATATTGGCAGACCTCATATGTGCTGGTGGGGTTACTTAGTTTAAGAGTCCTTGGAAGCATATGGAGGCAATAAGTCCTGGAGAGGTCCTTGGGACTGTAGTGTAGCATTGAGTTAGAGCAGGAGCTGTTTCATTATACTGTGCATTACAGGGATTTAGGTACCTGTTTTCCTGTGTAAGGAATGAGTGAATGAACTAATTAATCATTAATTTCATGCTTCTCAAGTGTGAAGTTGTCTGACACTCACAAAGCCAAGGAGTTGACTCTGCTCTCCTTTACACCTTGTTTAACCTAATGAAACAGCAATGCTTTTTTTCTTTTAATACAGAAGAGACCGCGGAATGGGCCCTAGTAACTTTCAGGTCACCTTAAAGGGAAAGCAACCTTCCTCTAGAATTCAATCAGAAGACATTACAGAGAAATGAGGAAGCTCTGGGTTCTGCTTCAGATCCTGAGGCATGCTGATCCTCAAAACTGCCATCATGATGTGATTTGAGTACTTATTTCCTTATCAAGTAAGGTGACCATTCTGTGAGCCAAAGGAAATTTGACATTTGGCTGCCAGAATCAAGTGAGAAACAACATTCTTGTTTTGAGAGAGCTGTGATTGGTGAATCAGAAGTGTATTATGACTTAAGTTATGGAAGTTTGGAGGTGTCATTAACCAAGAATTTCTACTTGCTACTTTTGGGTTTTGCTCATGTGATTATTTCTGAATTGCTACCCAGTATGGAAGGTTCAGTTCTGCAGCTGGTGGCTGTTACAGCTTGCAAAAGCAGGTGGGTGAGGTACATGGGTGTGCAGGGCCTGTGGTGACATACCATGTCGGGTATAAACTTGTCTCACCTGGTCATGGACTCCTATCTGGTGCTCCAATCTGTTGGATGTGGTGGCCTGAGCATGTTTTAGCCAGGAAGAATTAATAATCCAAGCGCAGCCTAGACACCAGGCTCACACAAAGGAGGAATAGGAGCCATACTGGGTTTATCATAGATTCATAGAATCATAGGATGGTTTGGGTTGGAAGGGACCTTAAAGATCATCTAGTTCCGACCTCCTTGCCATGGGCAGGGATGCTGCTCACTAGATCAGGTTGCTCAGGGCTTCATCTAACCTGACCTTGAACACTTCCAGGGATGGGCATCCACAGCCTCTCTGGACAACCCCTTCCAGTGCCTCACCACCCTCTGTGTAAGGAATTTCTTCCTAACATCTAAACTAAACATACCATCTTTCAGTTTAAAAGCACTGGCCCTTGTCCTGTCACTATCTGACCATATAAAAAAACCTCTCTCCCTCCTTTTTTACAAATACCGTGGAAAGTTGCAATGCAGTCTCCCTAGAGCTTTCCCTTCTTCAAGCTGAACGGCCCCAGCTCTCTCAGCCTGTCTTTGTAGGAGAGGTGTTCCATTCCTCTCATGATCTTTGTGGCCCTCCTCTGGACTCATTCCAACAGGATTGGTGGTATGTAGCTATATTAAATCCTTCAAAAGCAAAGAAAAAGAAAATCTTTTTTCAGGTTTTCTCACTGCTTCCATGGAGGAGAGACAGTGATAATGTACTTTAAGGCATGATCGAGTCACCCCTTGGTGAAGCCTTCTCCCCTCTCTGACATGTACGACTTTGTTCCAGGCACATTTCCAGCATCCCTCCTGAAGACTGGAAGGACGTTCAAGAAAGGGGTGCAGGGTGCAAGGGCTCCCCTAATGCTCTGGGCATGCTCTAGTCTGGCTGCAGGTTTGTAGGGATTTAGGTAGGTTTCATGTTCTTTGCTCACAGTGTCTTGGATGGAAATGGGACTTCATACTTGCAACTTCTTATGTTTTCATTGTCTCATTGAACATTTGTTTGTTTGTTTGTTTGTTCATTCCCTCCCCCAAAAATCTGCTTGTATTTTGTATACTTATTCTTCCTGGCAGGTGCTTAAGAGACTGGTTGAGTAAATTACAACAACTGAGCTTTTCTCTGACTGCCACAATCCTCAGCACATGCAAGGTCAGGTCTTCCCTGTAGAAGAAACCCACTTAGCAAGGTACTAATTTACTTCAAGGAAAGCGATTACTGATCACAGTAGATTTCTACAGCATATGTAATTCATTTCTACAGAATATGCAATTCAGACTGAATAATTTATTAAAATTGTTAGCCTTATTATCTGCTCACAATAAGTCTGTGAGTATTTCAGAATGTTCTTATGTTTGTCATTAAATGATTCTGCCATCTTCTCTGAGATTTATTTTTCTGACTTGCTTGCTGAACTACAACTTGGCGAGATCACTCCAAGAGCGGGCAGGTGTGCAAACTCTTCCTTTGTATGTGTAGAATGAAAACAAGATTTGTAAACGTTTTTGAAACTTAATTTTGAATATTTTTTTCCATAATTGCTTAGCATTAGCCCAGGAGAAGAAAAAACAAACACAAAATGAATCCTTTAAAAAGAGTCACAGATAATAAACAGAGCAATTGTATTATGCCTTCTGGCCAAGATTTCTGAACAATTGTATTTTACATGTGTATGGGTTTTTTTTTTTTTTTTTTAGATTAGACACCTAAAAATTGATGTAGGACTATCCAATGAGAACTGTCAAACTTTCTCCTGTGGTTTAACATGCAGACAGTCAAATCCCACACAGCTGCTTACTCAGTGGGATGAGGACAGAATTGGGAAAAAAAATCATGGATTGAGATAAAGGCAGTTTAATAGTATAGAAAGGGAAAGGAAAAGACTCCTCCTCCTGCTGCTACTGTTAAAATAATTACATTACCAAAACAAGCGATGAACAACACAATTGCTCACCATCCGGTGACTGATCCCCATCCCTGAGCAGCTGCCCCCAGCCAGCTTTCACCCTAATTTAAATACTGGGCATGATGCCATATTTTATGAAATATCCCTCTGGCCAGCTGGGGTCAGCTATCCTGTCTGAGTCCCCTCCCAGCTTCTTGTGTCCCTCAGCTTCCTTGCTGGTGGGGTGGGGTGAGATGCTGAAAAGTCCTTGGTTTAGTGTAAACGCTGCTCAGCAACAACCAAAACGTCACTGTGTTATCAGCATTATCTTCATCCTGTTTTCAAGCTAACACAAAATTATTGCTCAATCAACCCTCAAAAGGATCATGTTAGACAAGATGGTTCTGTACTACAATTTTCCTTTGGCACTGGCTTGACCTATGATATCTGGTTGGACTGTGTGAGATCCTCTTCTGTGGTTTCTTCAGTGAAGATAAACTGTATTTTCAAAAAGGGGGAGGACAGCACTGTGATTGGTGGTAAGGTGTGTTCTTGGGGAGGAGAAAGGAAGTGGTAGTGAGGTGTTGAAAAATAAAGACAATTTTCCTCATTTTTATGTCTCCTTCTTGTACCAGAAATTATGGAACAAAACTAGCTTTTTTTTTTTTTTGTGAGCTTCTTCTTCTTTCTATTCTATCTTCCCCATGTTCCCATTCTTCTTTCTACCAAGGATTCCTCTGTCCCACTCTACTCTGACACTATCCTCCTTCTCTCTAAGTGCATGAGCACCACCCCTCTACTTCCTAAGGAAGCAACGAGTCTCCTTCAGCAGTAATGTCCATTTTTCAGTACTACTGTCTGCTCACTAAATCCGTCCTTATTTAGATCACAAACCACTCGAGCTCTAGCTCAGGCCAGCCCAGACACTTGCTACTCAGAAGTATCCTTGCCCTGCATGCCCAGGATGCTCCTGTGTTTTCATCCTACTGTGTGGCAGTTTCTTGTCACCATTCCCATTTGATAATACCAGACTTTTCATATTCTGCATGTGCACAGCACACACAACCCCCCCCCCCCCACTGTCCTCCTGTAGTTTCTAGCTTTAAAGCTTAGGAATACAATCATAAGCTCTGAAAATTTCTCTTCTTCCTCGTTACCCATTGTCGCGGGGTTTGGGAAACCGCAACCCTTTCCCATCAGCTCAAATGGAATGACCTGAGCAAAAAGTGCAATTGGCAGACAGCAATCTTAAACATGCATTAGTATTACCTGTGTTTTGTGGAAAGCTCTAGGAAACCAGGACCAAAGATAATATGGAGTGTATAAACACGACATTACAGAGCCTGCCATATCCTGGGAGATTCTGAGCCCTCTGCTCTGTGATTGCTCCATTTTGTTGACAGCTGATCTGCTACCAGGACTCTGGAAAAATGGGAGCTGAAGACACCGTGTGTGTCAGTACCACTATAATGTGCCTTGTGGGGATAATCCAACCAAGGCTTGCATTCCTGGTACAGTGTCTCTTTGCCACCTGTAGTCTACTAATTTGCTACAAGGCAGGGTTCCCTGTCACCACATCTGTGGTTGGGGCCTCTGGGTCTACAGGGAGGATTGAAATTAAGGCACCATGTGGTGATACTGCATGCTGCTGTATCTCAGCCATAGCATGTAACAAATTGACCTAGTTGGAAAGTTGCAGACTTTCTTTCCTGCAGAAACCTCTCTCTTAATTTTCCTTGTGAGGGAAAGGTTTTCCGTTCCCTAAATAGCGGTGGGAAAGATATTCCTTTGACTTTTCCACTTTAAATATGCATCTTCTGAGGCGGAAAGCTCTCTGTGAATCAGTACTTACTTGATGGGAGGATCACCACTGCTTCTGTCCTATGAAACAGCAGGAGAGACTCGCTGGGTGCTGTATGCTGTGAGTGGATCTACATCTCTTTATGATCCTCTAGACTGCTTTCCAATGTGGTTTTTTGTTTGTTTGTTTTTGTTATTTACTTTAACTTCTTTATTATGAATCACTGAGTATTAATGTTTCTTATGTTCATAGCAAAATGAGGAAAACAGTTGGCCTGGGTGGAGTAAAACAAAGATTTGGTGAATTACATGTGGTTTTGAACATTTTTTTTAAGGAAAGACTTTAATGAAAAGTGTGTGAGAGTGTGTGTACATGAGAGAAGGAGACAAAACACAGCACAGTTTTAATGCTGTCAGATGTTTTACAGCTAGGATGCCATTTTTTGTCCTACAAAAGCTAGCAAAATACAAGTTCCATTTAGGTGTAGGATTTACAGTTACTTGAACATAGACCCTGAAAAAATGTGTATCTACAGGGGATAGTAGTTTATGGAGAAAACAAGTTGGTGCTGAGAAGTTCAATTACTCTCCTGAAATATCAATAATGTAGCTGGAAGAAAGAAAAAGCAACAGGCCACTGCCTATGTTGGATGTATTCTCAAAACGTCTATAAAGGTTTGCTGCCAGCAGCAAGAAAGTAATAACTATAAATGTTGCTCAGTGGGAAGACTTAGTGATAGAGCCTTTCTGTTTGAAATTTTACTGAAGCCCTGTCAACACAGTGTAACTTTCATGTTTTTGCATTTTTATTTTTATTATAGTTTCTATTATTCTTGGCAGGTGCATGTGTTGGTAGGTGAACTCAGGGTCTCCCTCCCAGCAAGGCTCTCTGTCTTTTCAAGTCACTCAACATAAGCCTGCAGTTTCCTAGCTCTGAGATCTGCTGAAATACATTTTAAGTATACTGTTCTTGATGGTCACAATAGCACTTCCTGAAGTCCCATTGGATTCTCTTATAGAGAACTTAAGAAGCAGAGTGAGCAATGTAATTGTATTCCTTAAATAATTACCAAACTCTTTCATTTGACAGCTATGGTTAAATTTAATAATAATAATAGCAACATTTTTATTATTAACAACAACTACAATAATAATAAAGACGACGATGATGATGATGGAAAACAAACCCAACATGTTCTAGGCTGCTGGAGGAAAAGCGTTATGCATTTTTTCCTCTTCTTGTGGTACTGGCACCTTTGCCGGCTTTCAGCAGCACAAGATCTAACACTGCCAGAGCTTTGTCATTGCACAGGACAGCCTTTCATTAGAAGAGCTCCTGAGGAATCTTCTGAGCTTACTTTTGAGGGAGAGAGGTTTCTGACCTGCGGTGGTGAAATGAATAGGCTGAAAACAGATTGAGGGGAATGAATTGATGTTTTTCTTTTCTCGGGAGCTTGAAATGAACAAGGGAGTATTTCCCCCCCTCCTTTTCCTTAATTTTTTTTATAACCATTCTCACCTGAAGGTTTTAAAAATGTTTTTACAGTTGTTTTATGTATTTCAAAACAACATTTCTTAGCCTATTACCTCTAAATATGCATTTTGGGTGAGTCATATGCAGAGTGTGCTCCCACATTTCTTCAGTTGAATTAACATACATACTTACCTAATTTGGCAGCAATGGCATGGCTATGTGTTAAATGAAATTAATCTTGCTAAGATTTACTCTCAGAGACAGACCTATAGTGAAACAAGGACCTTAAGATTCTGATTCTTCTAGGTTTTCCCTATTTTTCCATTGTAGGGATCATTATTTTAAACAACTCGACCTCAGAAGAAAAACAGTCTCCTGCCCTCAGAGACTGGCTTTTTGTGTGGCTTCACTGTGTGATGGTGGATGTGTTAATACACCTAAAGAACCCCCTGAGGAAAAATGCAGGCAAAAGAGTAATCTTATTTTTCATTCAGAAAGTGATGTATGGAAAGTCATTATTTTAAAGATAGGTTTTAAAGATCCTGTATCTGGTATCTGTGGCTGGGATGGTGCTGGGGGCCCTGCATTTGGTCTTCTGCACCTTGGCTTCTTGCTGCCCAGATGGTTTTAAGTAAGTGGCACGTAATAAGGGAAGGGATATAAGGAATAAGGGAAGTTGCAGCTTCTTTGGATGTATTTTTTTAAATTATGAATTCTTACTGTGTGCAACATAGCAAATACACACACACACACTGAAGTCCTCTTTGACTGTCTTACTGTAAGAACTGGAAAAAGATCTGTTAAAGTCATAATCATTTTGGATAATAGCAAGGGAACAACTATGGTTTCCAGCAATGTCTGATATCAAATCTTTAAAAGCTAAGGAACTTTATGGAGTTTTCTATAAATAGAAGAACATATATTGAGTAATTAGTAACATTGTTATATTTTTTTAATCTGTGGCCTGTTTCCTAATTAGGTATTTGAAACACCGTAACTTGTGTGTTTAATAAAAAATATAAGCAGTCAGACAGGGTAAAAAGAAACTTCAATATCAGAAAATGCACTTGAGACATACACTTATGAAAGACACATTTTAACATTACACTTTGGGCGATGGACTGGTTAGGTTATGTAAAAGGCTGCTTTAAGGAGCTGAAGTAATTTGCTTTATACATGTTGTTCTTTCATTAAAAGGTCAAATAAAATTGTGCTGGAAACCTAGTGGGTACTTTAAATGGCTAGTTACTCAAAATGGCCTTTTGAGGATGGCATTAGAAAGAGTCTTAGCAACAGGTTTTTTTGTATTTTGTCTCATACTTGCTTTTAGGTAAAAAAATGATAACCAAAACCTAAATGCTGCTTTCCAAATGGTGCTGCCACACGGAGCTCTCTCTGTTGTTTGCACTCTTTCTAGAAGATGGATACAACTCCTCAGTAAACATATAGAGATGTGAGGCTATGGCCCTATGTGTGATGCCTTGTTATTTCAAACAATCCTATCTTATAGCAGCTTCAGAAATGGTTCAAGCTCTTTTTTATGAAAGAAAAAGTACAGTTGTCTGTCATTATCTATCCTACTGGAGGACTTTTAATCACTGTTTTGATGCTCTTACATTTTCCTGGGTATTCAGGTTAAATTAATTCCTCATTAATCATTTATTAATCACTGTGAACACCATCCTAGAGGCTGTACTCCCTTGGAATATATACCCATTAGGCATTTGGAGAGAGGTATATTCTCACTCAGCCTTCATTTTGCCTGAATAAACAAGACAGATTCTTGTAGTTCCTTAGTTGAGTAACCTCCTTCTTCCTCACATAAGATTAACAGCTTTTCCACATGTGCTTTCTCATCTGTCAGTGACTGGAGGTGGATGAACTATGTTAGATGAGACATTCTCTGTACTCTCTACAATGTCATTAGTGTCTAGAGAATTCATCAATACAAATATATCATTGAACTGTCTTTGCCTTTGTCCTGAAGGCATTTGGTCAGGAGATTAGCAAACTTGGGTTCTTCTTTTCATATATTTTGAATTAATGAAAACTGAATAAAATTGTTGGAGCATATTGCAAGCTGTTGTTATATTAATGCATTAAACATACTAAAATATGCCAGATTTGAAATCTCCTGAATGTTTTCTTTTCACTCGTGTTTTTAGACTGTTCCAGTGGGTGGCACAAGAAGCACAAAAACCAGGTGAGTTTCAATCCCAGCATGTCCCATAGGATTTCTAGTTAGTAACTATTGTCGTTCTCAGTTAAAAATAATAAAGCAGATGCATGAGGGTGAGGAACTGCATTTCTCAATCCAAGTGCTTGGTGTCACGCATTGTGAATGTTTGATTCTTCAGTATTGTTTTATATTCTTCAGTGTCTATAGATACAGGCTTGAAGGGTCAAGCTGTGATCTTCCCATCCTGGAAGCACTATGGCTAAGGCTGATCTGCATAGCTGCAGATCTAACCTGATGTCTACTCAGTGAGTGACTCTGTGTTGCATGTGCTGAGTCATGGCCAGTCTTCGCGAACGAAGATTTGGGAAAGGTCTTTACCCTTGGAGCCTGCGCAGTGGATTTTTTAGGTGAGACACAGTGTGCGCTGGACTGAGCCCACCCTTTAATCCTGAGGTTCATCTGCCGGGGCCGAGCGAGCTCGGACGGTGGCAGCGAGGTCCTCAGGACGTAGGTTTGTTTAGAGTGACCTTCTCTTAGATGGATGGCCTTACAGGGCTGACGAGCTCCATCTGCCCAGAGGAGTTCCCTGACCGGGAATCAAACCTGGGCCGGGGTGGTGAGAGCGCTGCATCCTAACCACTAGAGCACCAGGGAACCCATATGTGCTGAGTAGGGACTCTGCATTGTAGCATGTCATATTCAGTTCCAATTTGACAGCTGGGCTTGAAAAAAGACAACAACAAACACCTGAAATAAGTACTGCAGATAAGATATTGCCCTGGAGAACATCCTACTGTAATGTTTTGTGAGAGGGTACCTGGGGTGTTAAAGGAAAGCTTATAATGGATATGCAGATGCTCCATCCACTGTGACACATCAATGTGGTTGCTGAGTCAGTGAAAAATTGAAAGGAACAACTTACATTTGCTTTGCAAAAGTACAGGCAAACCCAAACCTTGACTTGATAGAAGGATAGATTTTGTGGAGCAAAGTCACTGGGGATTTGAGGACGTTGTATAGAGTTGGGAACATCAGTGGATATTTCAGTTCAGTGGTAAGAGAGTTTGGAAATATCATGACAGGTTTCAGGAGGCCTGTAGGAATCAGCTGGCTCTGAGAGAGCTGCAGGTGGGAGAAGTCCCTGTGCTACTCTTGCCAGTCAATGGACTTTGACCTCCCCTCTAAAGCAGGAAGGCTATGGATGCAGGAGAAATGCAAAGCAGAAGTTGGCTCTTTGGGTGATGACCAAACTGATGTCCAGCAATCTGCTGGGCCATTGAAAACCTACTTTGTCTACTGTTAGAGGGGACCCTGGATGCATGAAAGACTCAGAGGAGGAAGAAGTGAGAGCAGAACACTAGAATTATTGGTTAGAAGAAGGTCTAGTAAGAAATTTTCCTGTGTAGCATTTTTACAACTGACCAAAGGTAGCACTTCTTTGGGATATGTTTATTCCAACAGAAATCATCACTTAATTTTGAGCAGCTTCTAGTAGAAGCCTGTTGGATTTTGGCAAGTGGTGCTTGTAAATGACTGAGTTCCTTGGTCAGTGGTGCTTAGTGCCCTAGTGGAAACCAAGGGCTGGGAACTCTTACGTGCCCTGGAGATTCTCTGGTCTCCCTCACTGAGGAGGCTTCTGGGAGCCTGAAGATGCATAATTTCTGAGATCGGAAATGCTGGTTTCAGAGGGATATGTATGTGTATGTGAGACTCATGGGCTGGCCAGGGGCCTGAATGATTCACATCTAAAGTGCTCTGGCTCCAGAACCCAAGTGTGCAGGTCTTGCAGGCTCTGGGGAACTCACCATTCCATACAGTAGTGTGTGGCATGGATGGTGGTTACTCTTGAAATTTTGCGAGGCTGCAAGGCTGACTGATACAGTTTTCCAATAGATTTGGGAGACTGCTGAATTTCTGAAATTTGGAAGGAAACATAGGAAGAAGCCAGAGAAGAGTAAAAAAAAAATAAAAATAATGGTGTAGAAGTGGCAGTCAAAGGCTTCTGGAAATAAAGCAGAGAAAATTTAAGACTGCAGAAGATTCAACCACTGGTCTTTTCTGTGTCTTTTTAACACAAGCCAAATAGTGAGGAGGTAGTTTTATTTTTGGCTGTCACTGATTCTGAAGGACAGGGCATTTAATACTGTAGAGCTAACTGATGCAGAAGAATTATTCATCTGCATTATGGAAAAGGAAAGAAAAAATTACTTTGCATGAAAAAATAAATGCAGAAAAATGTGAACAGAGGAAAAAGCTGAAAATGTAGACTTTGAATCTGCAACCTCAGACTGGTCACAACTGTGCAATTCTCAGAGGCCGAAGCACTGATAAGGGATCAGAATCTGACTGGGAACTGAGCCAAATCCTCAAGGAAAGACCACAGAGAGACTCAGAGTTTAATCTTGCAAAGCAATGAGAATTTGCCAGCAGAGCAAGTCAGCTTGCCTGTGGGAGTTTTGCAAACTGTGCTCTGATGATGCCCAGGTTGGTACAGCATCCAGGAAGCAGCTCTAAGCCCCATGAGAATCAGAGGGCAGGTGCAGTTCAAGGTGGGTGTCTATTAGAAGTAGCAGCAGTGTCTCATCACTGCAGGTCATTGTCACTCCCACAAGTGCCATGTTATTATTGTGACCTCCCCACTCTCTGCAGGACAGTGCAATGGTCAGGATCCACTCACTTGCATCTGTTCCCTGGGTCCTGGGGACATTTGCTGGTTCTTTTAGCTGAAGGAAGGTCTAGTGGTGGTGTGGTTTTACTTGCTTGTTTGTGTTTCCCTGCCTGTGCCCAAATCTCCTCTTCTTACTCCCAGCCCCACTCTTTCTCTTGGCCTTATTTCTCCAGTGAGAGGCTGAATTTTTCCTGAGAGTGGGAAAATTGCCCCTGGTTTTTTTCTGTTTTGATTCATCTGCCCTGAGGTAGTAAGTACGCTACACTTCAAATTCTTTCATGCTCTTTTCCCCTGGTGGGAGCAGGGAGCCCAGACAGGACAGGGTGGATAGAGGTGGCAGGGAGCCAGAGACGCTGGGGGTGCTGGGAAGGGTTTCTATTTGTCCCTTGCATCCCCATGGAGACTCTTGGCAGCAGCTCCTTTCTCCTGGCTGATTTGGGCTTAGCTTCCTCTGCTTTCCTCTCCCTGGGGGAAGTACTGCCCCACGAATTGGTGGAAAGCCAGAGATTTGAGCCCTGCTCCCTCTGAGGGGTGTGGATGTGGCCAGAAGACACTAAGAAGGTGGCAGGAGAGACTAGATAAAGGAGATGGCCAGGGCTGATTCAGCAAGATGTCCTTCCCACAACACCATTATTTTAGTTTTGTGTTGCCCTTCCACAGGAAGAAGCCCCAAAGTAGAAAACCATGGCCTCTCCTGGAGACCCCAGAAGCAGAGGGCTGAGCATTTAAGGGGTGCCACTCTGCAGAAAGATGAGTAGAACTATTTGTAGTCTTTCCCCTATTTTCATTTCATTGAGCTCCTCAGATGGCATGTCCTTGTGCAGTCTCAGAGCACAGGATGCTCACATGAGCAGAGCCACATGCCGTGTGCCTCCAGTTGGTGTTTGTATTAGTGCTGCTTTGATGACTGTGCTTCACAGAGTCATAAGGGAAGCAGAGGTGAAGTTGCTTTAGGCTGTACTTTGCCTGTTTCAACTTTGGATTCTGACTTTGTGCCAACTCAGTTGCTTTTATTCCCACTGCAGCAGGAGAGATGTGCAGAGATGAAAGTCCTGTGAACGGTGCAGAGAAGAGAAGGGGTGGCACTTGGTGGTTTGTAAGAGCCAGCCAAGCAAAGAAGGTCACATAACTATGCAGTATCCTTAGGGAACAAGGTGTGCTTTTCCCCTTGCTGTTCAGTAAATGACCCAGTTTGTGGCAGTTTTTATTATCATATTGCAACTTTTTTTTTTGACAGATGGAAGGACCAGCATCTTGGTTACAATGGTCCATAAGAAAAGGCAGGAGGGCCCAAAGTGATACTGACATTTGTTTGCTTTTTAAATAGAGGTAAAGGTTAATTCTCCCAATAAATTTTTTGCTTGTCACACTCAGTAAGTGCTGCTGCTGAGGACCAGAAGGAAACCATGATACTCTAGCATTTTCCTGTTCTTTGTGAACACTAGCCACTTTGGGCTCTTTCATGCATATTTTTGTAGGTGCAAGTTGTCCATCAAACTAGCCAGGAAGCACACTAAAATAAAATTAGCAACAATCTCGAAGACAGAACAAGAGAATAAGGTGCATCACAGCCTTCTTGGTAGACATTATATTTGTGATAGCCAGACAGGGACCTCACAGGTTACCCAGTCAGCATTTTAAATTTAGGATATCTCATTAAAAGACATAACCTTCATGGGTTCTGTAAAACGTGCATTATCTGTGGTTCTTTTTCCCAAAGCTTCTCTTCTGAAGCCTTCCATGACTTGTTTACTGCTTGCACTATCTGTTTCAGAGTATTATGCTGGCAGAGAGCATTGGCTCAGTAGCAAACTTGCAAGTTTGAGTCAAAACAAGGCTGGTGGAAAATATATTTTGGGTCAGAATTATCTGAAATAGACCACAGGTGAACTGTCATAGGGCATTAGAGTACCTGAGGAACTGTGCTGTTCTGAACAGCGAGGGGAGGCTTATCTGGACTTCACAGGTAGCGTGTGACAAACAAGACCAGTCTTGCCCGAGGTGAGAGCCAGAGATTTCTGGGTAATCTGCTCCACACCATGTTCTCAAAAGTGTGGATGAAACTGGCAGTGTAAAGCAATGAAATTACCTCCACAATGAACAGAGGGGAGTGATACATTGTCTCATTAGTGTACAGCTGAGATGAAATCCAAAATGGGAAAAAGTTTGCAAAAATGTGTGCAAGAGGAAAGAAATAGAAAGATATAAATACAGAAAAGTGAGCTATAGAACGTCCTCAGCAGTCTTTGCCTAAGCAAATCAGAGTGCCTGAGCCCTTCTGCTGAATGGGACATACTGTGTTATGGGCAATGCCATAATTAATCTCAAGGGAGAACAAAGAACTGGAGTGGGTCATCAGGTGCATAACAGAAATTAAAAATGTTTGCAGATAAATTAAAAATGTTAACAGATTGCTTAAAATAACTTTAATATACTGTTATGTATATTTCATTAGCAGCAAGCCAATGTAAGTAATGGTTCTTGGTTCTTATACAGGAGAAATACCTAATGTCCTTCTACTGAAACAGTTCCACTGGTAAAATTGTTTAGAGACAGATTGAACTGGACACTCTTCCTTTTCTTTCAACAGGTGTCCCCAGGAATTCACTATTCCTCACAGTCTTGCACAAAAAAATCTGGTGTGTGGAATGATCCCTGCACTGAGTGAGCACAGAGCAATGACTTCAGTTCTAGCTAAATCAGTTCAAGATGGACCTAGTCCTAAAACTCTTTATTCCTGGATAAATCCCCATACCCACTCTCAGAGTTTCTTACTTCTCAGCAGCTCATTTCTCCTTCCCTCTGTGACAAGCAAAGCATTAAATCTAAATCTTTGCTATGACATCTATTTTTAAAGTAAGTGAAATGGCACTGAAGGAAATAGGGAGAAAAACTGAGCAGCATTTACTGTTGTCTTTTGATTAAGCTCCCCCAGCTGTGCATAAGCAAGTGTCATCAGCGTTGGCTTCCCTTCATGTGTGTGAGGCAGCAGGTTCATTTGCAAGTGCTGGTTGCAGCCCTGGCTGAGGCTTTCCTGATGAGCAGCCCTGGGCTGGACACCTTCCCGGCTGCCTGTGCCTGAGCTCCCTGTAGCCCCTGAGTTTGCACCACCTGGTCACTGCTGGCACGTCCCTGGGAGCAGCACTGGCTGGTGTGGCTGCCATCAGAGGTGCAACTGCAGGAAGGGCAGCACCAAGTGTGTGGTCCCTCCTTCCCTCCATGTGTGATGTGGTTTCCCACGACATGCTGGAAGCTGAAGTGTACCTTGTCCTAGATTGTGTGCTCTGTGAGCTGGCTCGTTCTCAACTTGGCCCCCTTCTGTGACTCATGACAGATGAAACAAGAAGTCATCACTTCTTTCAGCTATTCCTCAACTCAGCCACCCTTTGAAGACGCACAAGAGGCCCCCAGCTCTGTGCTGAGAAACACCTGTACACTATTTTTCGGGCACAGGCTTTCCAGGGATGGACTGCATCTCTGCTTGGCACTGTTTTACATAGTTTTCCTTCCCTCTACAGCATTGACGGTGTGCACATTCACACCTTGTGGCTTCTCACACAGGGAGAGGACAGGGGAGAACTATGGTCAGAGCAGCAGCTGACAGCTCATTGTGCTGCATCCCCCACAGTCCCTCATCCCTCCTCGTATTCTTATTTCCTTTCTGCCAGGCAACATAATATTAAGTACAGTCAAGTCATCTTTGGTGTCTCAATACCTGTTCTTTCTGTTAGAGGTCTGCTTCAGAAAGTCTTATCCTTTTTATAACTTCCCTTGCTTTTATCAGTCTCCTGGAGAACTGCACTCCTGTAGGAGGTCCAAATAGAAATAGGGCTAACAGGGATAGAAGCATAGCTATCAGGAATAGAAGATTTTCATCTCACTGTCAATGCCCAGTGTTTGGCCAATGTAGACATAAAGTAAACAGATGAGTAACCAACCACTTTGCAGTCAAAAAAGGGTCTGTAGCTTGATATTAAATAGATATCAGGAATCAACCAGAATTAAAAAACTGTTAACACTGATTCCCCAACCTGGCGTGACAGTGGTATGGGTTAAAGGAAACGCAGTTTTGGTGACAGAAGGTGCGATAAATGGAAACAGCCCATCAGGAGAAGGTACGTTAATAACATTTAAACGTTACTTGTCTGTTTTTGAAAGTGGAACAACGGCTTTCCTTTTTAAGGTTTTTCTACCCAGTAAGAGATAAAGGTAGTCCACAAGAACCTGTTAAAATCAAGCCCAAACCTTCTTGGTTTTCCAAGTCTGCTGGTAACAGTGTGGGTAGCAGCAACCCAGGAGATGTGAATAATTGATTTTACCCTCTATACCCCAGAGACACTAGTTTCCATTAGCCAGCAGGTGTGTATGTACTTGCTGCTTCAAACTGGGTCCAGCCCAGACCATGTGACAGCAATATCTGCGAGGGCTCATACTGCAGTAGGTCATTTTGTTACAAACATTCACATGAGGCATTTCTCTTGCAAGAGTTACCTGAATCCTGCATGCCTGTGCAGATTCAGCTTTATTCTACAGTGAAATTTTTCCTTCATTCTGCTTCCATAAAAAGCTTGTGTACACCCAGACTCTGCAGCTACCAGTGACTACACATCACATATTACAATAATTCATACCCTGTTCAGTACAAAGCTCCCTTTGCTCCAGAAGTGAAAAACCAGAGACTTGGTACCTGTGAATACTGGAATCTGGAAGATCTTGGCATGCCAGAATTGCTGAATTACTGGTTGAAAAGTAAAGTACTCCTTGCACTTCAGATACTGGACTTTGCAGCTAGAGAGGATTCAATGAAGGACATTGTGTCAATCGCAGGCTGGAAAACAAAAGCAAGAATGCACACTACATCCCTGTCCCTGCATGTTCCCTCAAGTCTTCATAGCACCTGATATTTGGTTGAATGTCCAAATTAGATGAAAAGTGCCATGTTTACATACTTCTTTTTTATTCTTTTATTCTCTAGTTTTTGAATTTATGGCAGGGTCACTGATTCGAGGCAAGTAGTTTCTGGCAACTAAAAAAATCTGGGTGGAAATGTTTATCCTGTGGCTCAGGTAAGTACCTCCACTGAGGGGTTTATTTGCAGAGAAGTTTGAGTGCTGAGGAAGATGATTATTTTTGAGCCTAATTTACTGAGAATGTGGCCAAAGCCCCAGGGCTGGGACATCACTGGACGTCATCCTCTGTTGTATTTGGCTAGTAGGGCAGTCACCCAGCCAGTCACCTAGTCAGGCACTAACTAGCCAAGTTCAGTTCCTTCACTGCTTGAGGGGATTTGAAGTCACATCTTCAGCTTTATGCCAGAAATGTCAAACATTTAGTGGCTAGAAAAATAGGACATACAGTTCTAAATCCCCCTGCTCAGAGGAGCATTACAACTATTGCCTGTTGACACTGTACCTTCCTGAGAATAATGCCCTGGGGATCTCAGTTTCTATTTTCTACTTTTTTCTAGAGTCTAATGCAGAGACTTGATGTAAACAGCCATACTTCTGAGAAATTAAATTTACTGTCCAACTGAACTGTGGCTGCTCCCCAGGACCCACGGGGTCCTGTTTGTTTGGTTTGGTTTTAAAACTTTCTTTGCAAGCAAACTTAAGTTTCTAGCAGATGAATACTCTCATGCATTGGTAATCAATCATTGAATTGGCAGTAGAAAAGGAGAAGTCACAATCTCTGCTTTCTCCCCATTGTCTCTGGCCCATGTAGGGTGTAACTGAAGTTGTACACTGTGATTATGGTGGCATAGGTCTCCTCTGCTCCCAGTAATACAGCCCCTTTTGTCCAAAACTGTATTTATCACTGATAAACACCATGCTTTGCAGAAAGTCTCATCAGATCTGATGTCAAATTAGTTTAATTGCAAGTAAAGAATTTCGCTGGCTAATTCCATGCTCTTCTGATTTTCCATGTCCTTTGATCTTCTGGATCGCTGATCAGTGTGTCATGTTCCTTTCGTTCCTTGGCTAAATCCATCTTGCCCATAGATCTGACAAAACATTTGTTTCCCAGATGCATTCATGATTAGAGCTGGCCAGGAATTTCCTGACAAAGCATGTCTTTGTTAAAAATGCCAATTTATAAAATCTAAATGCCTTATAGATGCATTTCTCCTTTGATGCATTTTCAGTGAATTACGGGAAGGTTTCTGCTTTTGGGATTTGCTCCAGATTAAATTGCTGTGAGTTTGAGAGTCCAGAACAACCTCCCCTGAAAAGGGCTCTTGCTATACTCCTTATTCTGTGGCAGTGGCCTCTCTGGGTAGCTCAGATAATGTGACAGCAGTTAGTTGAGCCCTGTGGAACCAGAACTCACTGGAATGATATCCAGCTTTTAAGCTACATATCAGAATGTTTCAGAGCCCTGAATATGCTGGCATTTTTTTTTCAACATTTGAAACTGTCACATTCCAGTTGAATCTCATGCCTTGGCAGAAGATGGAAGAATACCTATATTCAGACCAGGTGTACTCCTGAGAGCTTTTCCTGGTTCTGCCAAAACTGGTAACACAGCTTTTAAAAATTGAATTAACCAGGATAAAGAAAAGGAGAATAAATCAAGGTATATTTTTGCAAACAAGATCTTGTCTTGAGATACAGAACCTTAGGTACTGAAAGTCTTTGTTTATCAAAAAGTCAAGCAAAACATAGGAAGCCTATTCAGACAGTGGTAATGCACAGTGTGAATGGTGGCCTTCGGCTCTGTCCAGGAGAGTCTGAAAAGGAGAGCAAGTTGAATCTCAACATCCATTAAATCTTTAACCTTTCTTGCTATTCTTAGCAGAAGCTGGTGGAAGAGGAAGTGGGAATATTTTAATAGATTTGAAATGCTTTCTTCATGAATTATTTTTCTGTGAGGAGATGAAATACATCACTGTATGGACACATTATGTTTTCACAGTCTGCGTTATTTAAAGAAACAGTCATAACAAGCATGGTCACAAAGCTTTATATGGCTTCTTTATTATTTTGCTCTTGTTATTGTGCCTCTGTGGGGTCTACACAGAAGAAAATCAGTAGATCAGCAGAATACTGCTGCTATTGCAGAGCCTTTGTGTAGATCTGTATGGCAGTAAAAATATGAACAATATTACACTGAATCCCATCCCTCATTATTTTGGGGCCATTTCCTCAGCAGGCTGTCACACAATACAAAGGACAAGTTGGGTTCACAACTACTTGAATGATGAAGAGAATAAAAGAATATATACTTCTTTGTAGAAAGAAAACCTGCTAAGCCCAAATAGAAGGAAATCACCACAAATGCACCTTGTATCTACTTGTCTAAACAGACCTATTCATTTCTGTACAATATACTTTCCAGTTCTCAGGTTGTCTCCCAACCCATTTTTTAAAATCCATCCATCATAATAAAAACACCAGGGACAGATTTGGTTGACTCACTTCTTTAAAGCTATCTTATAAATATGCAGTAACTATATTTGTGAGAATTCAGAGTTCCACATTCCCAGCTTAAAAGCTCAGACAGTTTTTAGTTGTATCTCCACCTAGTGCCTGATAGAATCACAGAAGGACACTAAAAAAAAATCCCATGAATCCTATTACATTGGAAAAGTCCATTATTTCTATCCTTCCACAGAAGGGACCTGCCACTTCTCTCAGGAACAGCAGAGGAGCTGTGGCTGCCTGATATCCCCCAACCATGGAACAGGTATCCTAAATACGGAGGCAATTTTAGAAGCCCATAGACTGTATGGATCAAAAGAAGGATACTTTATTGGCGTTGCAAAGGATTGCAAGGTAGCCCTAGGTCCAGGTAAAAGGATACCACAAGAGCTTCAAGCAACTGATCCTGGAACAGCAGGCAACTGATCTCAAACTTTCCTCAGTGCTCCTTATCATTTAGCATTCTGCAGGAAATCTACACATTGGTGATTTAGAGCTCTTAGTGGGGCAGGGATGCTACAATACTGGGATCATATCTCTGTCATGATTGGGTCTACTAATGACATTTTTAGTGTTAATCTAGAAAATGCTGCCCCTGGAAACAGTGACTTAATCAGAGCCTGCAAACAGATTAATTTTTTAATGTGTGGGCTGTTTTTTTTCTCCCTAAATTGCCTTTGAGGAAATGCTTGCAAATTGTTTTGCATCTTCAACAGAAAAAAATTCTTTCTCTTGGTTTTGTAAAAAAACAGAGTTGGTCTATCAAAATGAAAAAAAAACAAAAACAAACCCAGTAAGATCTTCTTATTGACTCAGCTTTTTTTTTTTTTTTTTTTTTTTTTTTTTTTTTTTTTCATTCCTGAAGCAATGGACACTGCTGTTCCCTGGAACAAAAAAGTGATAGTGCCAGTGTAGTGTGACAATTCTGGAAATGTAGAAGGTTAGAAAGCTTTCTTTGGATCTCATTTTTGCTGATTCAGTTTGAGTATCAGGTGGATACACTGCCACTAGTTGCACCATCCCTGTTCTGTATATATTCATTTTCTGTATATATATTCTGTATACGTTGATTTTCTGCACTTAGGCCATTAAGTGCTTAGCCTTTTTCATATTGTAAGAATTATGAAATCAGGACTGTTAATGCATTTATATTAAGAAAATACAGCCTCTTCATCTAAATGTATCTTTGTTGCTTCCACAGCAGGCAGAATAATTGCTACCATACAATTAAACACACTCTTAGACAACAGGTTTAAAATAAAAAAACCCAAGAAAAACCATTCCCACACATATGCATGCCCCCCGCCCCAAATATCTTAAATGTTATAATTACAATTGAGCTTATGAGATAATATAGTTAATGCACAGGCATGGTTTGCATTGTTACAGCCAGTCATCTAAAGTTACTAAACACATTTCTCATAGCTTTACAAATGATGCTCTCTATCCAAGCAGTGGGCACTCTTGGACACTCAGGGAAGCAGGGAGCACCACGAGTAGGGAATGAGCAGTAAATAGTGGGGCCCCCGTACAAAGCTGCCTCAGGAGCTAGAAACCTGCAGATGGGATGGCAGTAGGGTAGGGTTGGGTTTAACCACCCACACCCCTTCATTTCAGGGTGTTCTTCACAGACTCAAGCAGAGAAGCCTGTGCTCTTGTCAGCCCCCATGCTGGCAAGGTACTGCAAGCTGCCACTCCTCTGGAGGAATTGGGAATGGAAGAACACAGTATAAGACCCAGAAAAGATGATAAATGATAGAGGCAGGAGGTGTACCATTCCTATAGGCAGGCTCACAAAATGTCACGAAGATGCAGTTTTTGAGCTTTTTTGCCTTTTTATTCTGAGCAGAGATCCTAGGAGCAGGGTATATTTCAATTGTAGTTAATTAAAGACTGCTTTGTTTGTAATTCCAAGTGGAATTGTCCATGATTGCAAGTAGTTTGAAGAAAAACAACGCAAAGCATTTTTCCTTTGGTGCTGTTGCTGGTTTAAATGTTATGCAGTCCTGTGGTATCCAGTAACAAGAGAAATGAGGAAGCCAGGTGAATGTTGCTAGACCTATTTGAAAATTAACTGCTTCCTGTTGAAAGGTGACAAGAGCAAATTTTCAGGGAAGAAACCTGCCAAAAATAAAAAGCTGAAAAATGGTAACATTTTTGATTTCTGTAGTATCACTGACAAGAAAAATTTTCAAGCCAGGAAGCAAATAAATGCAACACTCAACCATCCTTTTAATTTTTGGCAACACACCAAAACCTGCTTCTTTTCTATTTAGAAAACAGTTTCTCCTTTCTAATGTATTTTAAATTTTAAATTGAAGGTTTTTTTTTTTTTTAGTTTATTTTGTCATAAAGCTGTTTTCTGTGGAGCATCATTTTAGCTGCAGAGTTTCAACAAGCTCTTGTTGCTTCTGAACTCAGGTTTCCTGTGTAGTAACACATTGTACTGTTGGCAAGCTCCTCTAACTAACAGCCTATAGCATATTTGGTGTCATCTGTTCCTGTTTCCTTGGCTAAGACATGGGCATCATGCCATATATCTTTGTATCCTTGGATCACTGACATTTTTATTGTTTTTAAAAATAAAACCCTACTTGCAACTTAAACATTCCTTGCGAAATTTCTTTTTTTTACTAAATGCTACTCTGGGTTTAGTGTATTAATGGAATGAAAGCAGTGTGGGTATGGCTGAGCTGGTTGGCATCTGTTGCAAGGTGGTGAGCATTTTCATTTTCACGGAAGGTCACAGGATGAGGCTGCTAAATACTTGGCTTCTTGGGCGCATGCTACATATATGACTGTGAGCATTTATTTGCATAGTCCTTCCTAAAAAAAAAAAATCGGTATTATTATTTGATGTAGAAACAGACACACCTAAATGCAAGCCAAATTTGCTAGCATAGAGGAGCCAGGGTAGAATTTGTCACAGTTTCTGTTGGGAAAGGTAAGCGTGAAACCAGTACTCCTAAACAGAAACAAGTATGGCTGGGGTAATTATTTATTATAGGGGTGTTTCAGAACCCTGTGTTACTTTATGTTGGTGACATTTGCACTCTCTTGGCCCTGGAACAGTGTTTGAAGACAAATCTAAGAGAATAAACTTAAATGTCACAAGGCGTGGGATTCCTCTAATCAAATACAGCCATTTGGATTACACATATGTGGTATTTACCAATAACCATCAGCTCTATTTACAGGCAGAAATGAAAATCAAACCCTTCTCTGGTGTAAGTCAGGCAGCTTGTTCATGTGGTCAGCGTGGTCTTGTCCTGGAAGAGGAAGGGCAAGAGGGTCAGAGATGGATATCCATGCTGCAGCTATCATCCCAGGCTCATACCACATAATGCCATGCTCAACACATAAGATGTGGGAAGAAGAAGGAAGTGGGGGGACATTAGGAGTGATGGTGTTTGTCTTCACAGGTCAGTGCTATGCGTGATGGAGCCCTACTTTCTTGAAGATGTCTGAACACCTACCTGCTGATGGGAAGTAGAGAATGAAAACCTTGTTTTGCTTTGCTTGCACATGTCTTTTGCTTATTAAATTGTCTTTATCTCAACTCAAGAGTTTTCTCACTTTTACCCTTCTGGTTCTCTACCCCGTCCCACTGGTGAAGAGTGAGTGAGGAGCTGTGTGGTGCTTAGGTGTCAACTGGAGCTAAATCATGACAGTCATTTATCTTCAATGTCCCTGCGAAGGTGTAAAAGGCTATAATAAACCTGAGAAGACTGTTCTGTTCAGGTAAGGACAAGAATTGATCAGAAACAATTGGTTTAATGTTCTGCAGATGCTGAGGACAAAGCAGGAATGATACTTTATCATACCCTTGGACGTTTCCTCTGGGGACCATTGGGAATATAGTTCTCTAATACCTCATTTTGAAGGCTGTGATTTGAAAATTTATGTTGAAGCCCTTAACACATCCTGGGAGATATCCAACTCAAACCACAGATCTAAGTCTGTCTGCTTCTTCCTGCCTGTCTGCCTACTTATATACTTTGTTTGGACAACTCTCTTAAAAGTGTCCAACAGTGCAAATTGTGTGTTTCCCAACAAGGTTATGACGGTTTGTTCTGCTTTTCCTTTTGAACTGTGATTGCCAAGACTAGAAAGCACCACCTTGACCATTCAACACACCTCTCCTTTTAATATGTAATACACAAAACGAGCACATCTCCTTTGGAAGATAAACTGTTCTGATAATTACCTCATGGTGCCAGGAAGTCAGACCTTACTTCATAGTGGAATTTATCTGGCCTTGCCTCTATCAACATTTTCTTTGTTGCTCTCTACCAGGCCTGTTCTTTGTTTGCCCCTTCAGGCCTACCTCCTCTTTGTTTGGTCTTTCATAAGGTATGTTTTGAGACCTTAAGGCTCACAACACAAACTATACTCTCAAGCCTTTTGTTCTTTTTCCTGTCTTCCTGTGAATGTGCTCCATATCACAGTGGACAACTGAACTATGCCTGCTATCCTCAACAGGTCAGCCCCCTGTACACCAGCAAAATCCCTATTCTACTGTGTGATATCCCCCTTTTTTTGATGTCAAAGACTGAAGCAATCCTTCACACTACTCAGTAGGTGGGATCTGCCTCCCACACTTTGTCATATTTCAAGATTTATTTTTTTCAATGCATCAGAGCCACTTTGCCATGCAATTGAAACCCTCCTGTAAGGGCAAGTATCTTCCTCATTATTTTCTACTCCACTAATCTCTGTAGTGTGCAGACTTTGATAATGACTGTAAATCCTGGTTTGGACCTATATTCAAAACTTCACCTTTGAAGATGAATAGGGATCACAATTAATGTATGATATATGGACTTATTCGTGGCATCTTTTTAAAGATAATTATAAGATTTCAAAAGCCCTTGTATCTCTTTTAAAGTTGATGGCAAAAGTATAAATGACAAATAATTTTCTTTATATTTCTATGAATATGCTTTTGGAATAGTTTCATCTGTTATATTAAGTGCCTATGAGTGGAATCAAATTATTTTGATTTATTGAACTGAGAACAAAGTTATGCATAACAAAGTATGGTCTCTAAGCAATTGTGTGGACAGCCACAAGGGACTAGTAATGAAATGTTGAAACAGGAAAATTTCAGAATAGGAAATTTTTCTTCATGTCTAACTTTCCAAAGAGCTTTCTCTTTAATTATATTTGTTCTGTTACAGATTTCTTTACTTAGTGTTAATTTATTCTTCTGTGCTAGTCTCTCCTGCTGGCAGATGAATTCTTTCTCCTTTTTTCCTCATCGTGTTAGTGGTCACGGGCATGTCATAGCATGATTGAACTTTTCTTGGAATAATGCAGAGTGGAAAATGTGACCAGAAAAGATCTGACTGTTAAGTCTAGTCTAACATCGTTCAAGGCAGGAAATGTAAGAGTGTTTTAATGAAAAACAAAAGAATGTTAAATCTGGAGAGATTGTGGGGACTTTTAATTCTAAATGATTAAAAATGACACACTCAAAGACACTGTAATGTTGAGTTGGGGTTCAACAGGTCAGGTTGCTTCTGAGAAAATTTCTAAAGCCTAAAGCTAACTGGAATATTTCCTATTTTATTTTATTAAAATAATTAAATGGAAAGAAATTTTATTCACAGCTTTTGAAGAGTCTTCTTTTGACTCAGGAGGTATAACTGGCTACATGCAAAGATGAAACAGGTATGGGACTAGGGAAAAAGTTAAAAAGAAAATTTTATTCACACTGGAAAAATCCTGTCCTTTCAGGTCAGAAAGAAGTCTCAACTCTGACAGCTGGGCTCTGGAATGTCTCATCTGCTGCTCTCAACCTGGTATTTACTGTGCTGTGACAAACCTTCATCCTCATCAGAGCAGATGAACTATTTCAGAGATGGGGAGTAGATGTTTCCTTGGTTATACTGTGGAGTGACTTCTGGGGATAGCTATACTTAGGATTGAAAAAACCCCCAGTATAAGAACTGGAGCAAGCACAGGGGAAAGCTTGGCTTAGGTACTGTCTTCCATAAAGAGCTGCCTTTGGTTCTGAATAGCTCTGCCCAGACTTTGACATTTCCCTAAGGAGAAACCTGGCAAGTTTCTCACTGCAGGGTTCTCTCTGGAACAGGAAAGATCCAAGGATAATCTGCAGATTTTTATTTCAACTGTGTCCCTTTAGATAATAACATTCATTATGAGCTCTATATCTGATAATGCTGTGATAATGCTGTGAACCTACAGCTAGAATTTTTAAATGGAATTAAAATATTTGATGGAAAATATCAGTTTTGTTGAAGTAGGTGCTACTTCAAGGTATTTTATCAAGGCATACTTTGCTTTCATTTTATAGGTTTGCATTCTTGAAGTATAAACAGTGAGCTGAAGTATTCTGGTAGTGATTTCCATTATTTCCTGTATGTTTTTTTAATGTTCCATTGTGGAAAAGCAGAGATTTTCCACTTTTCTATCCAAAAACTTTAAAAGATCAGAATCTGTAAGGCGCCAAATGTGTGTATTTTGAGTTTGAATTTCAATATATAAAAACTGGAAAATATGCTTTTCCCAAAAAGAAAGAAGAAAGAGAAAGAGATACAGGGACATATTTCCTGACTCTGAACCAGAACAAAAGAAAAGTGAGCTATCAGTAGAAATATATTTTATTGTTGCCTGTAATCTGTGTTTTCTATTCACACCAATTTATGAACAGACTGGGGCCTATTTTCCATTTGTTGTATGTAACTCCCATTGTTGAAAATGGAAGTTATTTGTTGTATCAAAGAGGAAAATGTGGTTAGAATGTTACTGTAATGGGTTTTTTTCCCTCTAATTTTCTGTACTGTGTGTTATTATTTTCTGGAGTGCCATATTTATTTTTTTCTGCAGTGTTTCCCATATTCTGAATAAGAGCATCTTGCAGTAATTTCAAGAAGAAAGGCATACTTTGCTGCAGTGTGCTATTATTTCAGGGCTCTCTGCAGGTAAACTTGCAGATCAGGATATTTTTTTCCCCCAGTTTGGTCTGGTTTACTTTGTTAAAACTGTGCTGATGGTCCCAATGATCTCTGCTCAGCTTCTGAGTTTTAGTACAAACTGGAAGCTCACAGCAGTCCTTCTGGTTCATATAATCAATTTTAGCTTCATAGGTTTTTTTACAGTAAATAACTTAGCACATCACTGGGAGAAACTAGAATGAATCTTTCAGCTGGGAGTGGGGGTAGGTGGACCAAGTTGTCTCAGTATTAGAATCCATGAAAGGGAAGCATCACATTTTTACTATCAGGGCAATGCTGTTAATGATTCAAATATTCTTTGTTTTTGCACTGAGCAAGTTAATTTTTTCCAAGAAAATGTGCTGATTCAGAATGATTAAATCTTGTGACCTTTATTGGCAATGGGAATTTTGCCCTCAAAATAATGTGAATGTTGGGTCTTATTGAATGGTTTAAACTTGGAGGACTTGATTTGTGCCAAGCACTCAATATTGTGCAGAAAAGCTGTCCTATTGCTTCTGACTTTCCTTGCATAGTAATATTTGTGCTCTGGGTGTGCAGAGAGCGAAATTGCTACCAAAGAGATGAAGTTTCACTATTGTCCTTGTGATCTGAAACTTTTTTGGTAATGTATTTTATATTTTGCAGATTTAGATCCTGCTGAAAATGTGTCTTCAGTCTGAAGGATCCCAGGGTGGAATTTGTCTATTTGGCTTTACATCACCTTGTAACATTGACATCTTCATCTGAGCTTTCCATCAACTACCTTTGATTGTCATTTGTGAGAAATACACGCCTTTATGTCTTAGTTCTAAAAGAGATCACATGAACTCTTCCTTCCTAGAAGAGGGATATTCCCTTGTAATTCCAGTGGTAGCCATATTTGCATGTGAAAATACCCAGTATCTGGGAAAATCTCAGAAAGACTTTTTTTTTTTTTTTTTTAAGTAGACATATGGCTGTGGTTCAGAGCTCTGTTGGCTGACTTCCAGGCTGATTCCTTCTGGAGTATAACTGGGCACTGCAAAAAAATCTGTTACCTGAACAGATGTCAGTGACTTTTTATCTGGGGAGCAAAGTGGCTTGCTTCCTAAACATTGCTGTATGAGAAAGGGATGAAGTGTTTGAACAGCCAACTATAAGAATCAGTCTCTTTTCCCTGGTCAGTTTTCCGCTCATTGTTGAATAATTGAGGACATGTGGTCTCAGTGTTGAAATTTTCCTTTGCTAAATTCTGGTTGCAGATAAACTATTCTGAAGTACATTGGAAAACTGAGAGCCTTAATGTTGCTACCCAACCAAGAGAAAGGAGAAGTTTCTGGGTGTCACAGTATGAGCCTGTGCTGCCTAAGGATGAGTGATAAGTCAGATTTTGTACTTCTGTGGTGTTATAAGATGTGCTGTTGAATGCCAAGTCTTGCCAACTGTGAAATTACTATTTCTACTTGATAATGTTTTGTTTCAAAGCAGGATTTAGAGAAAAGGCAATAACCCAACTTTTGAAACAAATCAGACTGCTTGTCAGAATTTTTTCATTTGGTCTTCAACCAACATATTTTGGAAAGTTTTAGATGATATAATCTCAACTATCACATAATTTTCATTCCCCCCACATTTCATTGTTTAATTTGGCTGAACTGATTGAATTTTAAAGGAATACAGTCAGTATTGCTTTGCCAAACTGGGGTACACTAAAAAAAAAAAAAAAGCTTACACATTGAAGTCTTTTATGTGGTAAAACCAACTGTTGCTTACAACACACTTTAAAAAGGGATTTCGGGGATTTGATTACAGAGTTAGACTAGCAGCTTTGGAAACTGAAATACTCAATTTTTTGCTATCTTGGTAGAGGAAGGAAAACTTTTTACTTTAAGAATGATTTCATAGCTGCCTCTAGGATAGTTCAGGTATCATCTGGATTTTGAAGTCTCTTTGCTGAAAAGGCAAAAGAGACATTGACTATCATAGGATTTCTTTTTCTCTCGGTTAGACCTGTCTAAGACATTAACTGAGCAAGGTGCTTAAGCCTGTGTGTAGTGCCTTGCTTCTAAGCACTGTTTCTGAGTTTAACAAGCCTGCTCAAATGCCTAAGCACTTTGGCTGATGTCTAAGGGTATCAATTAATTTTCATAGGATTCTATGCAAACAGCTTTCTTATATATGCATTTTTCCAGTGGTTTCTGAATGTCAGAAATCCAGGAAGAAATTGGAATTGTAAGAATCTGCTTCCTATTTTTATTTGTCAGAATCGGTTATTTTCTCTTGTATTCTTTTCCAGAGGGAATAATGATGCTCATCTACATCGTGGTTTTTGAAACAGGCAACCAGGATGGACATTTAAGGCGAAGTGAAATGAAATTTCTAAGAATTACTTTGAAGCACTGATAGTGCCAGTGAGTCCTTAATAACAAATGGGCTATGATGCACAGTTACCAAACTTCAAACCAAACAAATAATATTGACTGGAATCATCTGTCCTGTACTTGGAGGAACTGGTAACATTAATGCTGATGTTTAAATATCTATGCTTTCACCATTTTAGCTTAGTACAGATTTAGTGATTCATTAGCTAGGTATCAGATCTGTCTCATGAAAAATTTAGTCATTCATTGTGCCACCAAATATTTTTATACAGATTATCATGTAGTTTGATCTATATTGGCAAGAAGTCAAACAACCCACCTCTAGCAAATAGACCTGAAACTATCAGATTCACTGAGATAAAAGTGACCAAAACCTGAAGCCAAATCTGACTGACAGGTGGGTTACTTGAACATTACAAAGTGACAGTTTAATGAGGCTTTTGGAAGTATCAGAGAGAAAGGATGTGGGTGAGGCACTTCTGAAGCAAAAAACCCTGAGATTAGCTCAGTTGGTTAGAGCATAGTGCTAATAACAGCAAGGTCGTGGGTTTGTGTGGGCCATTCACTTAAGAGTTGCACTCAGTGATCCATGTGGGTCCCTTCCAACTCAGAATATTCTGTGATTCTGTGATCTTAAACGTTGTTCTCATTCTTCTGGAGCAAAACTATATCTATGCAGCTTCTGGGCTCATAGATGTGGCCAGGAAACTTCTTCAGCAATGGTTTTCGTGCAAGGGTGTGGCCTATTGCTCTCTCAACCAGACGGTGCCGATATCCAGAGCACCAAGAAGGGCGACACGGAGAGAGGCTGCTTCAGCACCACGGCCAGCGACGGACCCGGGTCGGGGCGGGGAGCGGCTGTGAGATGTGAGCGGGCACGGAGCGACCGCGTCTGGTTATCGAGGGCTTCTTCAGCTCTCTCTGCTGCAGATGCCATTCCATGAGAATAATTCACAGTGGAAGTACTCCATCACTTGAATTTCAAGAGATTTGTGCAGTGCAGATTATAGCTTTGAACCTGCTGATGGTCACTGACTGCCTGCAGATTTCTGGAGAGATGGCTTTATATTTCGCTTTTAAAAGAAGTATGAGAAATTACACATGTACACTCTGCGGCAAAAACTGGTAGTGAGGAGTTACCATAGGTCACAATAAATCTTTTCTTACAAGCTTAATTTCTTCTACTGTTCTTGCATATTATCTTTCCTGAGGCTCTCTACCCATACAGTAGATATCGTGGAGCTGCCCTAACAATGCATTAAGTGTGTTAAGGAAGTGGATGCCTGTAGGACTTGTCAACACCAAATCAAGTATAATAATTGAGGCAAGAAGAGGTGGAGCACTTCTGATGTGCAGTTTGTGATGTGCTGTTAAGGAGAAATGCATTTTCAGTTTCTGTCATAGAATTCCCCTACAGCGATGGTAAAACTGCTAAACCATGATTTCCACATTTGACCCCTATTTGCACAGTCTGCATTTTCTCATCCCATGTTTGAAGTGGTTGTGATTCCTGATTTTCAGAGGTTTTGGCACAACTAGTGTCACCTGACCTCACTGGAACATGTCCAAAAGAAGAGGATTCTAGGAACACGTCAGGTGATAACTGCATAACTGTAGAAACTGTGAAAAATCAGCTAATGTGAAACTCATAGAATTCCAATTTACAACTTCTGATTTCCATTTTAAAAGTCCTTGGGTTTAAATCTCTACCACTTCATCTTCTTTAAGTGTAGAGAAATTCTTCAATGTTTGCAAAGTTCTTACACTCAGTAGAAGAGCATACAATACACATTCATAGGCGTTATAGCTGTCAGTATTCATTGCAAGCTTAAGCGTTGTGGAATGTAAAGGAGGAATGAAAACCTACACTAGAACAACTGAGGAAGCAGATAATGGCATAAATGTCATTTCACCTTTTGACCACCTGTTGCAATACAGCCAAAGCCATCAGTGACTGAAAGTCATTACTGTTTGACAGCTGCTCCCTGTGTTTTTTGAAACGACTGTGTAATTGTTCTCAATCTTCTTTCTTGTGGACAGGTGTCCACACCATGATTAGCACTAATTGGCAATGTTGTTGGCAGTCACACAAGGGAAACTAATGAAAGAATGCGCATGGAGGGGGAATAGATTTCTCAGCCCCCAAAGCAATCTGTCTGTTTGGAGAACACAATGTCAGCTCTGTGTCTCCCCCCTCCTCAAACATATTGTTTAGGAGAAGTCAAGTTATTTTAACAGAGAGAAACACTGGTTAGTGTAAAAAGGAATTGAGGTTAACAACAGAAAAAAGACGTGGTTTAGGAATTTTTAAACTAGTGCCTTGATCAATGTTTGGTTGATTTTAACTTGGTTAGAAAGTAAGTTTTTAGAAAGGGGTTAAATGTGGAGAAAGAGCTTTAAAAGTAAAGCATCAAAAGGATAACTCGGATTCCTTTCCCCCCCAGAATAACATCTAATTATGACATCATTAGTTCTGTCTCTTGAATGCTGTCATCATAGTCTTCATGACATCGTTAAGCATGTGCCCCTCTCACAACCAACCCACTTTGATCCACTGTCTGGATACGACTTTATATCTCCTTATCTGTTGGAATTGTACAGAACTCTTGGTAGATACAAGGTTTTCTTCATGTCTGCCATGTGAATACTCAAACACCTGTAACATGATTGGGGAAGACCTTATGTAGCAGATGCTATAAATTCTCTACTCATTTGAATTAGCAATTCTCTGTTCTCTCAATATGTGACATAATATCTAAATTTTGGTGAAACTGGATGTGTGCATGGTCTCATTAGCAGGAAAGGGTCGTGGTGACCAATGCATAATGAGCTATTCAGGAAGTTACATCACTCATCCTGAACAAAAATCTAGATGCCGATGTCATCTTCTATCTAGTTGTTATTCCTTCCCTAGACGCCTTAAAATTCTTACCTCTTATCTTAAGTTTGAGTTGCTAAGTCAAATCTGTTCCATACCTACCAGTTCTGCAAACTCTGAAGCAATCACCTTTGCCATAAGTGTTTGTAATTATGTCTTTAGAGGCTGATAGGTACAAGTTGATAGCATTTAGATACAGAGCCAAATATATCATAAACTTGTCCAGGTTTGTACATGATTTTGCAGTACAAATGAAAAAAATCTCCAAACAGTGATCAGACGGGAGTAACTAACACTGAAGGAGGGAGCAGTAATGTATAGCTCTTAGCTCTCAGAGCAGGTAAAATTGAAACGTGACTTAAAAGGGCATGGGAAAAGTAAAAATAAAAAAGATGAAGACTGTGCTTGAGGAAAAAAGATCATTTCTAGGAAGCAAAGGCGGGTGCCTGAAGGAAAGCTCAGTTGGTGTGGGAAAGCCTGATACTGTTGTGCTACCATGCAGGAAAAAGTGAGAGGGCATGCATTGATTCTTGTATATCATTGCGTTCTCCTCAATGACTTATCAGCATGGAGCCAACTGCATCTTGTATAATGGATGTACTTTCTGTAGGATCAATACAGACTCATCACACACAACTGGCAGCATTGAACATCTTTTCTGTCTCAGTCTACAGCATTTATTCTCTCTTGCCGCTTATCTCACCTTATGTGTTCTGATGACATGGCAATAGGTTTTGTTGGGTAATAATGAAAAAAAAGCCCGTCTCCACACAGACATATGAGTACAGATGAACAATGCCAAGGTGGAAACTTGATAATACCCTTCTAACCCCTCCCCAGCTGTTATGGGACAATGACCAGTCCCATGATCTGAGTGTGACGCCCACCACAATGATTCAGAGGAAAGAGTATCTAGAGCACCTTTTGGACAGCAGGGATAGCCTATGGGAATATGAAACTTATTATGAGAAACCAGAAAGCATAGTTTGGAAATGCACAAGATTTTTATGGGATGTTTTGGGGAGGAATCAAAAGTGGGGAAAAGGATGTATCTAGGTGATTTGGGGCAGAAAAGAATTTGTCAAAAGAGAGGGTTAAAAGGCTAGTTCCATGTAAAAAGGTTGCTGGACATGCCTGGCTCCTGGTCTTGTCACCGTATTCCATTACTATTTTTGTGGGTGAAGGACCCTTTATTTTGTGTGCATATGTGTGCATGTAGGTCTACTCCAGCAACTGGAGTAGGACTACAGGCACATGGGAGGCTGTGATCACAAGGAAATATCAAGGCAGTCTAACTGGTGACACAGATAAATGTCTTGGGAGCTGGATATTGAAGCAGCCATAAGTCTAGGCCAGGTACTAGAGTGACCAGAGGGGCTGAGAGTGGACTTCTGGAGGGATCAGAGACTCCAAGACAAATTCTAGGAACACCGTGTAGTCTGAGCATGGCCTGAGACCCATTTGGGGGTATGTGTGGCCAACTACTGTGTCTGCATGCACATGTGTATATTATGTGCCTGACTGTGAAGTGAGTGGTCTGTACCAGCAGCCAGAGTGGGATTTGTACACCACATGCTGGCAGCTGGATAGACCTGTGATCTAGCATCCAAATACAAGACAGACTGTGTAAGATCTCCTATTGAAGGGATCCATTTTGTATACATATGTATATATTTCCTATTAATAGATTTTAATCTTGATCAGAGGGGACATTGGCGCTGCTTGAGACCATGTGAGTGTTGTTTATTTCTGTTTACATTGTTCTTTGTGGCTTGCTGGATGTTTACCTATGTTTGTGCTGATACCTTCATGCATGCAGATACCTGCTGGGAGTACATGGTCATTCTACTTGCTGGCTGGATCTGGGGGCATGGAGCTGCAGCAGCCTTAACTCTTTTTGTCTACTAGGTTTGGCAGCCCATAACAGGTTTTATTAAAGTTATACTTAGTATATATCATCATCATGAATGCAGAAAGAATCCTGGTAAACTCTGTATTTGTGTATTGCCAAACTCTGGGAGACTTTGGATGTTTTCCCAAACATGATCTTGTCTTCTGAGAATGAGGAAAATAACATATGGGAGGTAAAAGTTCTAAAACAAAGGAGGCAAGTAGAAACAGGAAACATTATATTTGGGCTAGTCTTCCCTGTAGTACATCTATTTTTATTTTCTAGAGAAATCTAATATTTTTATATTTTTATTTCTCTTTAATAAGTAAAATAATCATGGAAAAGAAAAATGTAAGTGGATGTACTGAGGTTAGCTTTTCTGGAGAATGATTTCCTTGCTTCCTTTGCTAAAGTGCCTAGAGGTATCAGTCTGTTAGGATAATTGCATCATTTTATCATGTTGGCAGATGCTTTGTAATAATTTTTGTTCCCATTAAGCAACAATAGATGAAAGGAAACCTTGGCTCAGGACACCTGTTGGCAGCTTCACAGTTGCTACGGAATTAGAATTGCAGCAGTAGTTGTCACTCCAGATAGAATGTCACCTAAGAGTGAGCTGGCATTTTAAGGGCTCCTGCATGTTTATAAAAGCTCAGTCCAGTCTAAGAGCACTGCCTCATCCTCCTAGTACAGCTCTCCTTTTACTTATTGCAGTGACAGGAAGTAAGTGAATCTCAGGACTGTAAGAGCACAAAACCCAAATACATAGGAGCATGGATCTCAGTTCCATTTCTGTGATAAAAAGTAAAGGGTGAGGATGAGTGCTTTTCAAACCTAAGAAAGTTATCTTCTGATTTTATTTACAGTCATTTATAATGCAGAGATTTTAATTATTTTAAGAAAAATTACAATATAACCTATAATGAAGGTATTTACTTGATGAGTATATTTTCAATATTTTCAGAAAAAGGAGGAAATCTTCAAGTAAATCCCCACTGTATGGTGTTCATATGTTGCCGTGAGTTCTTCTTTACCTATTGTCTCCTGTCCCAGAGGGGGAAAACTGCAAATGGAATCACTGCAGGGGCACACCCTTCATATGATCTGTAAATGTACACTGTGAATGAGGTTATGTTAGTAATGGCACAGGCTGGTTAAAATGTCATGAACTGGTTTCACATGAAACATTAGAGAAGCTTTGAAACTGGAGGCCAAAAGGAAATTAAACTCCTCCCAAATGCTGCATAACATCATACTCAAAACTGTGTTACTATAACTATAGGGCAATGATAATTGGGTTTTTTTATATGAAATTGTATCAATAAAACACTCTATGCTGCTGAAGTACAATCTTTCTTGTAGCAATCCTCACACAGTATGACTGGAAACCAAGATGTTATATCGTTTTGCAGGAGACTCAGCTTTATGAATGTTTCTTAACTGAACATCTATTTTTTGTTTTAGAAGGTTGACTTCTGATAAGACAGAACTCCTGTGCCAAAATTTGAAGGCTAAAACTGTGCATCTGTGAATGCAGGAGAAATAATTGTATTGAAACCTATTTCCTAAAAACAAATTTAAAGGTAGCCAGTGGAATGTCTGGCTAAAGTTGAGGAAGAACTATATTCAGCTCTCTTCTTACCACCCTGCCTACCTTCAGGTTGGCACTTTATGCACTATAAGTTACACAGGTGCCCTCAACTCTGATACTAGCTTACATTTTTGTATTAAACATTACTGGTATGGGACAGAGGTAACACACTTTCAGGTTATATACATTCTAAATCTCACAACTTCTGCACTCTAAGTTTTAAGTCCATTCAGCTTGATGAATTCAGATTGCCAAAAGCTTGTGCTTTTGAATAATTCAAGAAAGTCAGCTGTCAGTAGGTATATAATTTGGAAAATTGCCTTTGTACTTTTTAAAATCCTCGAGCATGTGCCAGGAACTGACTGAAGCTCAATTTTAACAGTTATGTACTGGATCTCAACTTGTACTGAGCTGTATTTATACGAATAGATACGGGTTTAGACTGCTCCCATCATTTTTTTACATAGACTCCAATATCACATTGGAGAAGAGTTTCACGTCGTGTTATTGAACTCAGAGTTGATAGGTCTGATGATTTCCATCAAGCTTTTCACTATGTCATGATACCTGCATGTCAATGATGCATTGCTACAAAGCTGTGAGCACTGCCAGCCTAATTCTGTGTTATTGCAAGGCACTAGAGCTGCTTGAATTCAATCATGGAGTAAAATGATAAGAACTCTTTAAAAGAGGGAGAGAGTGAAAAACTTTCTTGGGGAACCTAGGCATCCTGGATTGTACACAGCTGAAAGATGAAGTTTGGACATAGAAATTAAAAGCACATAAGCAAAATATAAACTATTACATGTAAGTCAATCTGTATAAACTAAACCATATGACTCATAAGCACGTGATAAGATTGAGCTGAATCTTACTGCATATAAAATGAGTTCATATAAAGTAAGTCTGATAAACTCAAGGCATTTAGCACACTAACTCCTGAACTGCTATGAGCCTTATGGTCTCCTTGTTACTGAGGAGACATGGTGGTGCATTGGTTTTTTTGTAGTATGACAGTGCTGCTTGGGAACCAAACTCTTGTTGTGTTCAGCACTCTGCAAGGATGTTATATGGAGACCTGCAGAACCCACACTTGCTAAAAAGCAGAATTTTCATGCCTGCCAGAAATACACTGTGAATATAACATATTTGATCTGCATATACATTTATATAAAAACATATATGTAGATTTATTAGGATCTGGACTGTATTTTTTCTTTGGAAATAGGATGAAAATTTTAAAACCTTTTAAAATGTATGGATTAATATGTCTATAATCATTACAGCTATGATTAACAGTAATTTCTCTCTTCTGGTACAGATTCAAAGCAGTAGAAAACAGTGCATTTAGCAAGATGCCATTTCTCTCCTCTTCAATCCACAATATGAAGGAAGAAACTAAGAGACATGAGGTGATGCAACTACACCAGTGCCTCCAGGATGCTTATGTTTCTTTTTATCTGCATCTAAGAAAATGTCTTGGCTTGCTAGAATCTGCAGTTACGGGGAGAGGAAGAATAGGATGCGTAAAGTTAAAGTTTAGACAAGTGTGGTGTCATCAGCTTTGGAGGGTTGGCCTGAATTTTACTCTCTCAGTCATATGTCTCTTCCTATTTTTGTCAGAAAGAGACCTCTGTGCTCATGACTCTTATCCCATTTCAGGGTCAGTTCTCATATGATCCTTAAGTTATTTTCCACTTCTCTGGTCCAGTGTCCAGATTTGTTCCAGCAATGGATGATGGCTGAGTCTGTATGTAAGGCAATTACATTTGAAAAGAAAAATGCAAAATTTGCTTGACTTTCTGTTAACTTGTTTTCTGCGGTGTAGAGGTCGTAATTGTGGATGAGGTGGGAAAGTTAATGCTAAAGCTCTAGGTGTTTCTTTTTTAACTGTTAATTTTGTTAGTTCTCTGCTCTTTGAACCATGAGAATTACCGTAACTTTTTTCCTGAGTAGTAAATTACTGTGCCCCTCATTGCCTTCCAAATTACTGTTGTTTTTTCATCTACATTTTTATTTTCTACCACTCCCTTCCTGCTTCTCTTTCCCTCATTGCTCCACTCTGACTTCCTTCATAAACATTTTGTTTTCTATTTCTTTCATTCCTCTCTTCATGCTTTTATCTGTGCTACTTCTTAAGCTTTCCCCCCGCTTAATGTTGTTACCTGGCCTAGAGTACAACCTTGTCTAATTGTGCAATGAGTAAAACCTTGCCTACTCTTCCTGCAAACCAGCCATGTAGCCATTGCTTAAGGAGTAATGAATTCACAATAATAATTAGCAGTCTATAAAAAGCTGTGAAACGATCACTTTTTTCCCCTGATTGTGGGCTGAGGTGTTGATAAGAGCCAAAATGTAGTTTATTTAACTCTAAAACTATTCTCTTACACAATCACAGTAATTTTTTTTCAGTTTTGAACAACACCTCTGGGCTAGCTGTGGGACTACATTTTACATGGTTGTCTGCAAAAAGGTAAAACATAGCAAACTACTTTGGGCTTCTCTGGTTCAAGCCCATTATTTTGTAGTGTAAAGGTAAAAGAAGATATTTACCAAATCACAATTAAAACTGAACAAGCCCCTCAGAACATTTTCTAGTTAATAAGGCTTTTTAGAAAACATCTAAATCTGAGAGCATTGTGTTTCGCAGCCTTCTATTACAGGGCTTGTACCAAGGAGACCTCATAAAAAGACTTGACTAGGATGTAGCTTTGATATTTCAGAATGCCACATTAGGTAACTTTTAGAGCTTCTTTTATTGCTTAACTTGTGAGAGTATTTACTGAGTCTTTATTAGAAGTAGGTTTCCAGGTTTCTCTGCTTTTATCTTGCCACCTACAGTATTTAGTGAAGTCTAACCTGGGGAGGAATTGTTCTTGGCTTTATTCTCTAAGTGATCCAGTCCTAACAATGAGTCCATGATGATCAATTTAACTTAATTTATGTTTTGTCATAAACTGTTACCTTCTTGACTTGTCTGTGTAATATGCAACCTCATTCAAAAGAGCTGTTGGATACGTTTTCAATTGCTTTGTGTGAGTCATTGTTCTAGAGGGAGCTTTTATTATAGTTTTAATACTGCAGATGATAAATTTACATGTATAAGCACAAGTATATGCTATATTAGATTTATACGTCTTTCCCGTGTCTGCATATATTCATGCACAAATATACATTTGTATTAGTGTGCACACAGACTCACAGGGGCCTGGAGACAGAAGGATAAGAAGGAAACATTGCGATGTTGCCAAGAGTAAGCACAGTATCTTTGGTCATGATTATTATTCATTATTTATTCCTGTTGCTGCGTATGACAAGGTTGTTCACACACAGTTGTCCCTACCTCTCTGGCATAGTCAGTTAGGCTGCTTGCCTTTTTTCCATTCTAAGTCAGCAACTTAGAAAACAACACGATGTGAGAGAGGAGGAGGAAAGGCTGATTCTGAGCCTGCTGAAATGTCAAAAAAAGCCCACCTGAAATGAGAAGCTGAATACCTACCACCCCAAGAGACTATCTTTAACCTCCTGCAAGTACATGAACAACTAATCAGGAAATAACTAACTACAGGAACATGGTACAGGGGGAGCAGTTTATAGAAGGTGAGACTGAACCACAGTAATTAGAAAAGTGGACCAGATCTAACTGGAGACCTTCCTGCTGGAGCCATACAAGTTAGGAGTAAAGGGTATGTGTGTGTTTGTTCGCTTGTCTGTTTGTTTCCGGCAACTGCTTTATGTTGCTAGGAGCAGGCAAGACAAGTTGCTCAGGCATAAGGTCTTGGTATATCTCCCTCACCTTGCCATCTGCAGCATGGACTGACATATTTGAGTCAGTCCCTCTGAGCTCCATCTGCATATCAAAAGCATTTTTTGAGTTCAGTTTATCTGCTCATTTTAGGTATCTGCTTTAAGATGAGTGGTGCTCTGCTCATGCCCCCTCCTCTCCACTCCCTGCAGTGAGCACCCTGCTCCTGTGAACAATCTGCAGCACATGCCAAAGACATCTACACTGGATCAAATGACTCTCAGCTGAGCTTTGGGAGCTGGCTGCGCTTACTTTTGCCCTCAGTAAGCATGAGGTTAGCTATATTGCCTGTAGTGTGGTGAAGGATTTGAATTAGTGTAATTTACCTTGCATTTGCAGTAGGATATGTTTGCATGCGTGACTGGTCACTACTGTTCCTCTGAGGCAAGCTGTCGTGTCTCCTCTGGCACCGATGCAGTTACTCTGACAGGAAAAGTGCTTCCATTACTACTTTTTCTGCTACGTGAGTCAATACCAGCCAACGTGGCAAAGTGGTTTAGCTTTTTTGCTGGTCTAAGCCAAGTCTGTGCTAGGAGCTGGCTTTATAGTTGTGCCTGTGTGCAGGCTCAGATGTGGGACTGTGGAGGCATCAGTGCAAGGATCTGCTGGGGTGATCCCAGGGGGATAAAGTAACATCAGACATCCAATGGGTGAGGGATGGGGGGTAGAGTCCTTCAGAGAGTGAGTCAAAATACACATTGTAAACTTTCTCCCCAGTGTTATCTCCACAGGAAACATAATTTTGGATGTCTAAAGTTCGAAGCTGGCAACCATGTACACCTGACAGCAAAAGTAACTGATAAACACACTCAAGTAAATTAAATTGTCATTTAAAACACAAAGTGAAATAAAGAAATTAATTTCAAGTTTGTTACTAATTGCAAAAAGCCTCTGGTTTCATTTTCAGGTTCATCTTTTTCACCACATCTAATTGGGAAACTGTGACATTAAAACTGGACAAGAACAAACTTAATTTTAAAAAACAAATTGTCTTTCACATCTACTGTCAGTGACAATAGCCAGCTTTTTGTGTGTGATTCTGATAACATCAAAATGAGAAAGGCTGGAAGTGGTGCCCTCTTTGAGAATTTGGAAGGAGGTTTTGGAACTTACTTTGGGTTTTCTGAACTATTTGAATTATTTACTGGCAGCCACAGGCAAGTGGCATTTTACAGTATGTTATAAACAAGCTTTGATATCTGAAAATAGCTCCTTTGGTACAGTGCTTGTCTTCCTTAATTCTCACATAAGCTGCATATTTATCATAGCTGAGTGATAAATGGTGAGATTCTGCTGTTTTATATTCAGTGAAATGGCAAGGTCAGTTTTAATTAAGCTGAGATCAAGCCCAGTCTGTATTGCACACTTCTGATTAGGTTACTTCAAATTAACATAAGTTTTTGGAGACTTCACTGAAGTCAGTGGTGTTAAACACCAGCTGTGCTGGCAGATAAGCGTGGGATATAAGAAGGAGATAGAATTCACATTGAAATTAGCACTTGGCACAATATAATTCTCTGATTGCAAACTATGCGAACTTGCCTGTGCTAATTGGTTGATTTTATTTGAAGCAGATGTTGTTAGCTTTCCCACTAATGATCTGGAGAGAAATTTTTTTGAAAGACATGCCATGTTAGGTTCTCTGCAGTATAATAAGCTAATTACAACTTTAAGTACTTGCAGTAATTAGCACAATGTGTATAAAGTGGTCCTGATCTTTTCACCCTGCTGCATTATTGCTAGGACATCTAAAAAACAAAAAAAAGAGAGCTAGCTGGATTTAGTTTCCCCAGTCTAGCTTTTTGTTTTCCCAGACTTTTATATTAAGGAGATAATGAGCTAGACTTTTATCCTTATTTTTAAGCACACCAAAAAGATTTAAACCTTTCACCTGTTTTCTCTAACTCTCTTCTCTAAATCAAATCTGTTTAGTTTTACCTACTTTCATTGATGTAAAGTCTTCCAGCATCTTAAAAAATCCCATTAGTAAACAGTTATGTACAGCAATGGAGTATTTGTTGTCTATTAATTCATTTAATCACTTGCCCATGGATTACCATGATGCAAAGTATATCTGACCTATAGAAAGAAAACAAACAAACCCACCCTGGAAGGTTCCTTCTTTCAGAGCAATTGTGCTCCTTGTGGTTTGTACTGTTGATGATTAAAAACTGCTGTCAGTTTGCAAAATAGACCCAGGGAGACCCATCAGGTGATCTTGCCTGCAGAAAAAAGGAAAATCAAAAAGAGTGATGTGAAAATGGTGAATCAGATATCATCCTCATAATACTTTTTGAAACTCAGTATGGCTGCTGTAGATGGTGGGTACACTACAGAAACGGCTGAGAATACAGTTTAACAAATACTTTGGTTTACCTAGAGGTCTCCTGGCATGGTTTGGTGAAACTTGCTCTTCAGAAACTTTCACCTGTTATTTACATCAAAGATGCTTTCACTTCTTAGTGGAAGTCACTGAAAGCCAGAACCATTTGCACAATTTGTCACATTTCCCAGTTCCTTTGTTTTGTGGGCTGAGGAATGACATGCTTAACTGTCTTGGACAAATTATACCATTTCAGGCATATCTTTTGGGGCCCCAGCCACTTGTGTGACACACATAAGCTGGGTACCAGAGGCTGGTGCCATAAGGTATTTCCTTACCAGTACCTGAGAGAAGGGTCAGGGACAGTCCTTTTGAGTTTGTGACCTGGATAACTGATTTATTGTCAGGAACTGCAAGGGCAGATATTTCCAGACAACAAGTGCCTTGGACAGGCATTTTTTGGTGGGCCATGGACTGAAGCCTGTTCACATTCAGCCAGGTTGAACCATGCTGTTTGCAGCCAGTGGACTGTCCCAAGTCTGTTTGCAAAGACTGGCACAGCAAGAAAGAGCGTGACAAAGTACAAGGCCCACACAGTCTTTTGGGCTGGCATGTGCAGGGGCATTCATGACACTTGAGGGGGTAGAGCAGGAGGGAGCTGTTGAGAACCTCAAGCAGCCAGCATTTTGACTAGACTGACTGTCTGGTAAGATCCTCTTTGACAAAGGGCATCAGGCCCAAATGTTTCCTCTTTACGTCTGTTTAACTGCAAGTCATATTTGTGAACTCTGTTTCCCCTTGGTGCCTATCAGAACGCAATAGTTTCAACCCATCATTTTTTTTTTCCCTCTCTTCCTTTTCTATATTGGTTTTCAAAAAAAATGTCTCTTCTGCATCTTAGGTCATGGGTTGACTGTCCTTGTATACCTCTCTGTAAAGTGCATGTAAAGAAGGTGTTCAAAAACAAATCTTGGATTTAGCATGGTATATCTCACTGAGGTATTTTCCTGGGTTAGCAAAAGAGACCAAAAAGTTAAAATATTTATTTACTTCCATCAAACTTTCTTCTTTTAAATAAGCTGGTAAATCCACATCTTCAGAATGTGGGTAGGAAAAGGAAATATTTGTCATCATGGTAGCAGTGAACTTTAAGGAAATCTTGAGTTAGCTCTAAATCCTAACTTAAAATAAACCACAACTTGATTTCTGTAACTCCTTAAGACCAAATTAATTACCTTTATTGCCTGGGCCAAAATCTTCTATCTGTGGGTTTAAGCTAAAGCAAATATGCTACTTCCCTTCAGTCTGAAGAATTGGCAAGTAAATTTTCTTTGTTATTTTAATCTCATGATTCAATCTCCTGCTGCATTAATTTGGTGATTTGACTAATTGGTAGTTTAACCTATTATTAATGTTCCACCATTAATTTCCTGATGCAATTTTAATGACATCTTGATGTCACTATTGAATTAAAGTCTGTTTTAGTCTAAAAATAAAAGGAGAGCAGTAGTTTTAGATGTGGTTATCTATTTGCTGAATTTTAATGTCTTTCTTCATTCTAATAAAAGTCATGGAAATACAGTGAGCTGTATCTTTTTAATGTAGCAGATTGGGTTTTAATCCCGAGTCAAACATTAATTTACCCAAGAATGTGGGTTTAACTGAAATAAACAGAGTCCATTACCTTGTTCCTAGCCCACTACTCTCTCTGGACATCCTACTTTTTTACACACAATATATGTAAAAGCCTCTGTGTGAAAAGGCAGCTTCTGGATCAAGCAGTGGTGACCACGAATATTCCCTCTGGACTATGGCAAAGTAACGATGCAGAAACTGAGTTCTTGACTTTGCTACAGCTCATCCTAAGTCTCCACACAACTCTTTTCATTTCCTTATGCATCACTGCCTGCTCCTGACCCAATTAAATGGAGATCTCACTTCATTCCTTTTGCCTTTTACATGTTTCATCTGTTTGTGGTGTAAATATGTTAGAGACCATTTCCCAGCTATGCTTATGATCTCTACAGTGCCTGTTGGGATCGTGAAGGGCTGTATGGGACACATCAGTAACAGCAACTGGGTAATTAAAACCAAGTAATACCAGATATGGTGGAACCAGAATAACCTACAAACAGAAACTAAGAGAAAGAGTGACTCTACTGCTTCTGGAGCCTTGCAACAGCCCTTCTGAATCATGCCTGCATCACGCTGAATCTGATGCAGAGAAGTGCAAGATGTGTTGACAGAAATTGCAAGAAATGCCATGATGTGAACAGTCATCTCATTCTCTAATTTATTGAGCAGTGCAGTGCAGCTTGCAGGGGGATGAGCTATGCAGCTTGCCCAGCAGCAGATGTGGTGACAACCTGTGTCTGGCCACTCAGCACACCCACAAAACGTCACCGCACCCAGGTCTTTCTTTGGCTAAAGAGACACTAAGGTCAAGGCACTGTTACCTAGCAACTAATGAGAGCTGATTAATCCATTTGTGGGCGTCACATGCTGCGGTGATGTATGGGAGCCTGTGTTTGCTTCTACTGTTTGTGTAGTGGCAGGAAAAGCAAGTAACAAACAACATCAGTAATGCTGAAAACGGTATCATTAAATGTCTAAATAACCACAGACAACAGTGACTTTCTGTTTTTAATGCTAGCATTAGATTTTGAATTTCTAAACTTCACTCTTGTTTCTTTGAAGGCTTTGGTATAGATGGGATTTAAATGTGAAGGGAATCATCCTGGTAGATACAGGGTGATCCAGTTTTTCCAGAAAAGAAAGCTCTTTGCTTTCCAGCAGATTCCCTGCTTAAGCCAAGCTTCCCCTAATCTTCATTTGGGGAACATCTTCATATGTTCCACAAAAGCCTGATCAAACTAAAAGAAAGTGAAACTTTACTGAAAGCAATTCTTTTGAGTTTTAGCAGCTCCTGAAGAGTTAAATAAAAATAGGGTACTTTATAATGCATCTGCTTGCTGTCTGCACTGCACGCTCCAGAAGGGCAGTACCTCACCCCGTCAATGTTTAATGAACTGTGCAGTTCCATATGATTTATCATTGCTGGTGTTCCACCAGGAATGATCAATAATATATTCCATATAATTTCTTTTTACTTCCAAATGCACACAGCAGGGTAAAGGAACTTCTATTAAATTGTTGGAAAAAAGTAGAACACTTTCCATATTTTAACAGAGAAGACCCCAGCAGACTTAGTTAGCGTTTTAAAAACTTGAAGTCAAAAGCAAGTATCTTTCACACACAGTTTGCTTATCTTTAAACAGAAGATCTCATGAAAAAAAAAAAAGACTTTATATGTGCGAAAGAATCTTTAGAGTGAATAGTTTTAACAGAGGAGATAAAACTTAGGAGAATTTATTTTTTACAGTTCAGTTTAGGCAATAAACCCATAAAAGCAAACTCCCAGAGGCTCCAAAACAAGCAACAAGCAGTGCAGTTTGGCTCAGACCCAGACTAAGTGCAGTGTTGTCCTGTTTTTCCTGCCCTTCATCTTTCCACTCCCTCAAATGCCCTGCTTAAGATCTTCTGTTTTTGGGCAGTAATTTTACATTTTTTTTTCCCTGGCTCAAGAGGATAATGAAAAGCAAAATTATCTCCCTTAAAATGGTCCAATTGTTTTGGAGGTAGAAGTAAACAGGGAGGGCCAGTTCTCTTGCTGCAACCAGATCAATCTGAGGTATAATACATTTTTTTGCTCCTATCATGATCAGTTACCCTTTTCAGTCTTGTTTATTCCAACCACTGAGAAAATTGTGGCTGGAGAAATTTTATTCTGATTAGTGATTAGACACAAAAGGAAATTTGGGCTGTCTTACCCACTCATTCCATTTCCTTTGTGCTAGGCTCTTACCAACACTTATTCTTTCTCACTAGACTTTTCTCAGAACGCTCATTCTTGTGTGCTGTGTTCACACTCCCCAAAAAACACGGCAATCAGACGTTTGCCCCTTGACCAAGAGTGCTTTGGAGCTGGAAGTGTTAGGTCTGATTTGCTTTTCTAAATCTCTGTGAGCGCTGTCGGAAGTGGCTGATGCCGGCTAAGGAATGTCTGATAACACCTGCTGCACAGACTGTGTGAAAGAGCAAGGCATCTCTGCCCACAAAGTCAGAACATGAGAGTCAGAGCGTGGGGACACTCTAGGCTGTCTTCTTCAAGTGTATTTACGCCTAATTGATCTCTGCAGCTCATGAGAGGCAGCTGGATGGTCTTTATGAAGATAAAGAGGAGGTTTTTCAAGCAAGTAAAGATGCCTTTTCCATAGTGTTTATAACCCACTAACCTCCTCTCCACCTCCCCATAACTGTCCAGTGTCCCCACCACACAGAAAGCAAACATGGCAGAAAGGCCTTTATAGCCTTTACAAGAAGGAAGAAGCACCTCCACTGTAACTCCCACTAAAATAATTTTTTTTTTTCAAGAGTAGAAAAGAGGGCAAAGAAGCTGATGATTTTTCCTGATTTATAGAATGGTTTGGGTTGAAAGGGACATTAAAGACCATCTAGTTCCAACATATAGGGGACATTTACCTGAGATCAATTGTGTATTTGCTGTTCAGTACATTTTAGTCTCTCACCTTCTCTAGCAGAAAAATATTGCTGGAGACAGATAAAAGGTGTTTGAAAACCCAGCTCTGAGAGAAATCATGCTGGTGGGAGCAGGGGGTGGATGAGAAAAGAGACATGACAAGCCTGGACTGTGTTGAGCAATTAACTTTTTTTTTTCCCCTGCAGGGGATTTTTCCGCCCTTGTTCACTTTGCTCTTTAGTCCTGTTCTCTGTCTCTCTCTCTGTGGCCTTCAGAGTTTATCATCTCACCCAACTTGCCCAGTTTCCCACCAGGAGTGGACACTGCTCTCCAGCTTCTAAAAACTTGGAGTCACTATGATGCCTCTGAATCACTTTGCTCTATCAGTGGTCACATCTCTGTCCTGAAATGCTATAGGTTTTTTGTTCAAAATCATTCAGTAGATAGATGAGGATGCTCTCACAGTAAAGTCCTTTCATATAAGTATAGTTCAGCACTGAAAGAACCTCTTCTGATGCCTGCTTGGTTATTTTAAACAGTTTATTTTAAGCTTCATACAAACCCACAATTAAGTGCTTTAACCACTGAGTTCCCCTTGCTTTCCTTTTGTGTAGCTCTGTGAAAGATTGAGAGTCTTTTTTTCCTCTCCCCACGTCCCCTATAGGTGGAGATAAGGTTGCTCTTGGGATATAGTTTCAGGCTGGGCCATTTCAGTCAGTATCCTAAAGTGTTTTCACTATGCTGTTACAAGTGGCACACTTAGCAAAGGAAGGACTCGCTTCTTTCCTGAGGAATAAGAAATACCCTACCTTAACAGGCAACAGAAGTCTTCCATGGACTGGAAGGGGATCACCACATCCTGTTTCACTGCGGAGAGACAGAGGTTAAATTATGGGCATACAGTGCATTGCTCCCTGGTACTCCAACAGAAACTTACTCTGAAGATGGAGAGCCTGTGAGAGACACTGGGTTCTCACAGGTCATCTCAGGCCACCAGAGTATGCATCTCCAGCTCCCCTCTAACACTCCCACACGCTGGGTACCTACCAAAACTTGGTGGGTTCTAACATTGTGGATATTTTGCCTGGGATGAACCCGCTCACCACGTGACACCACTCTCTGTGGTGTTATTCTCCTTTTTTTGCAAGACACCATTTTTGCTTTGTGTTTGTACTGTACATATTCCTCTATAGCTGGGTCTGTACAACAGAAATAACAGCTTTGTTTTAATGACAGGGGAGCTGGCAGGTTTTTAACCATAGTCTGTTTTTATTGAATGTCTATCACTGATATGAGTTCATCTAAGTTTGTCTTTCTTCTCAACTCTGTAATCTGTTTTTCTTTGTGCAATATTGATTTTTTTTTTCTTAGAAAAGAGAGCCAAAATCAATTATAACTAAACCATTTTTGACACTTTTGGCTTTGTTTTGTGGTACCAGTTAATCACATGTTCATAAATATGCTAACATACAGGTCAGAAAGATGACGTTAAAATTTAATGCATTTGGGGAAAATAAATTAAAAAGGTCTGCTGGAGAGGCTTTGCCATAGCTCTCTTCCTGGAGTCTGTCAGAGGATGCATAAACCTGTGACCTTTTTTGTACACAATTACAATATATCTCCTCTATCTAAAGTCAGATAATTACAAGGTTACATAGTCCCTTGGCGGGCTGAAGGAAAGGTTACTCTCGTTTTCTTCCAAAGGCTTTAGAGTAATGCTATGCTCTGGAAAGGTGCACAGTCATTTAATCCAGTGTGAATGGAGAGGAGGAGTGGTGTCTCCTGCCATTGCTGCTTAGTTACTAATGGAATGACAACCCTGAATTTATGTTTAGTTAGCACTATCATTCTCCTTATGCACGCAGCATCCTGTACGCAGGTTTGTCTGCAGGGGTTGACTGGAGCCAATGCTCAGTGATTCCTATCAACATCTTCCAGGTGGAACCAGCAGTTTCTTCAAGATTTAAGCTATAGGACTTTTAATGAACTGCCTAAGGCTGGTTGGGAAGATAAACTTCTGAATGGGAAACTGTACAGTACAGTCAAAATGGATGTCTGCCAGATGGCAGAAAAATGAATCAAATCCACACCTGAGTAGTCAGTGGGATTCAGTCTGGGAATTTCTTTTGGTCTGTATCTGGGAGGCGTACCCAGTCCCTCTGCCTTCAGCATCAAAACTGAAACCAGATGATTATAACTATGTAAGTTGTAACTTTACCCAGCACAGTCTTAGTCACTTCAAAGGGTGTCAGTCAGATGTGAGGACTCAAGCTGAGCCTGGTGCTATGTTCTAGACCTGACCCTGACCAAAATGGTAATGTAAAAAATGGGGAGTTAGATGGCAGTTTCCTCCCCAGGGCAGAATCTGTCACAGAATGGTTAGCAGGGTACGGACACGTGTGCTATTGAACAGCTAGCAACAGCATAGGTATGGCAACTGTGAACTTCTGGACAGGAAAAGAATAGGAAGTGATGGACGTAACAACAGCTGCAGATGGGCAAATGTGTTCACATATTGGTGCTGCAAATTATAAAAGAAGAAACTTAATGCTTAAAGGCCTTTAAATTCATCAGCTTACCCACATCCAGTTTAATTGATCCCTCTGCTATAACAATGCCAGCCACCATATATGATGGATTCCTCATTGTGATGTATGATGCTCCAAAGTTTTACTGCCATAAAGGTGATGACTCTGTCCCAAGCAGGTGGCAAAATCCTCTTCTTTTTCTTGCCCATGCACAAAGGCTGGTGAGGTCACTGAAGTGGTTTAGTGAAAAACAAGAAATACCCCATACAAAGTCTGCAGCTGTTACATCCAACTCACAGCAGACTAGAATATCATGGACAACCTGTGACAATCCTGTGAAGGCTGAATTTGTTTCTGGGCAGACCTGACTGCTGTCTACTCTGAGCTTGTGTCAAAACTGCTGGTCTCTATTGGTCAGCATGCCAGACGGCATTCTGTGCTCTGATCCTAAGACCTTGAAATACTGTTTAACACTTAATGCAGTCAGCAAGACTAATGATTACAAATGTATGCACAGAATGCTTGAAAAGCTTTTAAAAAAGCAAAAAAAATATTAAAAAGAAAAAAAGAAATTAAAATGTTATTTACCTGGAAATTTTTTGGTATTTTTCTCTAATGGACCATCACCTCTCCTGCTGTAGTGAAGGTACTGTTGCCCTGCAGTAAGGGGAATGTCCACTGGATGTCATGATTGCTCCACAAAAGTGCAAATGCAGTGTAATTTATCTAGCAGTCAAAATGTTATTCCTGAGAGGAAGCAATTTTAGGATGTATGTTTGGTGTAGTTATTCTCTCTCTCTGTTTCAGCCTCTCATCTATACACACACATAAATCCTCGGATTTCTTGAACTGTGCAGAGACAGTAAGCCATAGCTAAACCCCTGTGCCTGTTAGGTTATATGTGAATTGTGTGAAAACAAAAAAATGACTTAAAGTTGTCCAAATAAATTACAAAGGAAAAGACTCTTGTCACTGTTTTCAGAAAAAGTCAGTCACCCACATAACTTTGAAAATCAGGGTCTTATTGCCATGATTAATGAGAGAGAGGGAGAGTCTCTAATTGCAATCAAATAGATTCAATCACTTAATTCAGTGATTAATGAGATCAACAAATTGTATATGGGTCATCTCAGCTTTAGGCTTATGCCCTGCCTCTAAGTTCTTTACAGAGAGAAATAAGAAATGAAACAAACAAAAAACATCTACTGTCCCCCTGCCAAAAACTCTTCTCAGATCATCTGAATGCATAGTGCATGGAAAATATAACTGCAAATGCCTACACTCTGCAAATGTCAGTAGTGGCTAGCTATTGTTTTAATTTACTATTTAAATGTATTAAACATAAAAGGAATCTTGTTAAATGTCATAATCATAATGACAATCCAAATGAAATTAACTAGAAGAGTCAATTAGACTCAGAGGCCAAGCAGGAAGTGAAATGAGTCACAGGGAAAGGAGGATCCCCCAGACTCTGCACAGCATGGATTACAGTCTTAAATGTCATGTGGAAATGAATACAGTCCTAATGTTCGCATATTTAAGGGAGGTTATTCGCTCAGTCTCCAGAAGGTAAGCTTTTATTCTTTTTTCTCAAAGGGTTAGACAGATCTGTGGACTAGGTAAGCACAGAAATTGTGCAGCAGTATGGGGCTACCTGAATTGCAAACACATGAAGACTGTTTGGATGCATGAACATTAATTTGTAGAAATGAGGCTAACAGATATGCAGAAATTATGAATCATAGAATCATAAAGAAATTTAGCTTGGAAAAGACCTGTAGGATTATCAAGTTCAACTGTTAACCCAGCATTGCCAAGTCTACCACTAAACCATGTCCCTAAAGCACCACATCCATGTTTTTTGAACACTTTCAGGGATGATGGCTCTGCCACTTCCCTGGGCAGCCTGTTCTAATGCTTGACAACCATTTTGGTGAAGAACTTTTTCTAATACCCAAACTAAGCCTCCCATGGTGCATCTTGAGGCTATTTCCTCTTGTCCTTTTGCTTATTACGTGGGAGGAGAGACCAAACACCAACTCATTGCAAAGTCCTTTCAGGTAGTTGTAGAGAGCAATAAGGTCCCCTCTGAGCCTCCTTTTTCTCCAGGATAAAAACCCCTAATCTCCCTCAGCTGCTCCTCACCAGACCTGTGCTACAGATCTGTCACCAGTTCCATTGCCCTTCTCTGCACTAGCTCCAGCACCTCAATGTCTTTCTTGTAGTGAGGGGCCCAAAACTGAACACAGGATTTGAGGTATGGCCTCACTGGTGCCAAGTACAGGGGGACAATAATTTCCCTGCTGACCACACTGTTTCTGATAGAGTCCTCTTATTTTCAGTATCAAAATAGCTGGTATTCATGTGTGACCAGGAGGCACATTTGCATTTGTGAACAGGATAGATAAATTGTTGTCATTTAACAGAGACTATATTATTCGTTTTCCTCTCTGTCTCTGGCTTTATTTTTCTGAAATGTTGATGGAGCCAGTTCCATAATCATTCTCTCTGAATAGGTTAACCATTCCTACCAAGACTGCCATCTCTAATAACAGGACTTACAGAGTTCAACAACAGATATTTTCCTTCTTGGTCTGTCTCATGTAGTTGTATGTCTTGTAATTTTATGGACTCTAAGGCACCTATGCTTTGATCAAAGATATTTTACAAGATCAGCTTTTTGGTTTGCATTCTACTGTCACATATATTCAGCAAAGAACAACTTCAGATTATGATTATACTGTCATGTCTTTTCTGTCACTCAGTCACAGATATCTTGTGACTATTTGTAGTAGGAGGAGGTCAGAGCAAAGGTACAAGATTAACTCATAGCTTGCAGATAACTGCAGAACTACTTCGAGGGTGACAGAATACAATTTAATCATTATGTAAGTTAAAACTTGGAAAGGCCTTACAGTTTCAAAAATATGCAGCATACAAATGTTATTCCTATCTTGTTCCCTTCTCCCATTAGCTTGCAATTCATATTCCAACTTCTCTGATCTTTGTCCCTTTTTTCTTCAGTCTCAACATGAAAGATTGCAAAGGACAAAATGAGAAAAGCAGGTTCACCAAGTGAAAATGACTCTTGATTACTTACATTTTTGGTGGATGATTTATCTATTACAACACAGCTCCGTAGGGCACTAAAACCAAGAGCAATTTCTTTGCAGTTTAATGTTTTTAGCTGTTTTACCCTTGCTTTGAACATAGCAGATAAGTTTCTTTGTCACAGGAAGCAGAAAGAAGAAGATTGTCTGGGATGGCCCTGGCATCAAACAAAGACCTGTTGTCCTTCAAGATGCAGCTGATGATCTCTAATGCCTGTGCCTCCCGACAGCTCTGTGTCCCTCATAGATCTGCCCCATTTGTTTTGGGATGGAGTGGTTGGGAAAGCTGTGTGTGAACCATGGTTTTGTGCCATGGAACCATGGTTTTGTGCCATGCTGCAGTCATGTTTTTCTGTGTGCTTTCATTCTCTCTCTCCTATTCCTTACTGTCTTTTTGCCTTTCTGACTACTGAACATTGAGCTGACATTTCAGGAAATTATCCAGAGTTATTCTGAGACCTCTTTCATGAATTGTTAATGTAGAGCCTATCATTGCATATGTATAGTTAGGATCATTATTTTGCCATGTGCATTACTTTGCATTTATTGACATTGAATCTCTTCTGCCATTTATTACTCCTTCATAAGTGCTTTCTTCAAGTCTTTGAGGTCAGTTTTAGGTTTCATTTTCCTCAACTCTTTTCTAGCAGCTGAATATTTGCCATCTCACTAAAAGAGATTTATTGCATTAATAGTAACAAACAGACTTCTACAGTTCATTTATGAATATAGGGTGAACAGAAATGGCTCAAGCCCTGAAACTTACTCCTGAGGGACAACCTCCCTCAACTGTAAGAACTGACCAGCCACAATTTTTGACTTCTGAGCTTTTAAAGTAACAATTATTAATTAGCAGGCTCCCTCTTTCTTCTTCCATGACAGCTTAATATCTTTAAGAGCTTTTAGTGTCCAAACTCTTCAAAAGCATTTGGGAAATTCAGGTACATGATAAAACCATGTCACTTCTCTCCACATGTTCATTGATCTCTTAACAGAGCATCAATAGCTTTTTGAAATACCTCTTTCCCTTAAAAAACCATGTTGGATCTGACTTTTCTCCAATATATCTATGTGCTCTTTATGACAGAATTACCACTATTCAGTGCACTATGCCATCCAGGCTCAATGCACAGCAGCTGTGACCATCAGTGTAGCTTTTAGAAGTCATGATCCCATGCCGTGCCCTTTATTTCTCCTGTAAAGACACCCATCTAAACCAGAGATTAAAAGCTACCAAGCTTCATAGTTTAGCAGTGTTGTGCCTCTGCTCCTTCACCCTGGGTGAAGACCATCTGATCCTCTCAGCTTCTTATGATTCTTTCCATTTCTTCATCACACTCTGGCCTGGGATTTTTCCCTGGGCTCATCCTCATGAGTAAAGGCTCTGGTGTCAATGAGCCCCATAGTTCCTATAGGAGGGGCACCAGTGGGAGGAATTAATTTAGCTTCTCTTCTTCAGATTTATCTTCCCCGAGTGCTCCTTTTAGATATGACTTTTCAGCATGGCTTCTTCAGTGGCAGCCTTCCAGGTAATCTTGTTTGGAAAAGTTAGTATTTTTTTTTTTTTTTTAGTTCTTTTACAAATCATTCTTCCTAGTCTTTCAGACCCATCGGATAAAGTTTTACAGACAACTCCTTAAAATTCAAGCTGTTTTTTATTTTTTCTCATTTAGGCCTCTTTTTTTTTTAAGATTGCTTTTTACCTCTAATGGCAGCATTTACTCTGCCACTGAACACTCTTGGCTTTTACTGTGGTCAGATGGTAATCTTTTGTCATGGGCAACGCATTTTGAGGCTCTAATGGGCAATCCATAAGGAATTCCATAATTCTGGTCTCCTACAGGTTTTGTGCCTCTGTCAGTCCATTGAGCTACCTTCTGTGTAGCCTTCTCATGCTCCCCTCTTTGAAATGAAATACTCCTGGGAAATTTCTGCATTTTGAGTCTATTTTATGTACCTTACAGTTACTAGCCTAGGGTGGTTTTTTGGTATTGATGTCATGGGACAGCTACTGTGCCTTGCTGGGTTAAAATCTTGACAGGACAGAATTAGCTTGTCTGACCAGTCGGTTCAAGAAGTCAGGGTTCTTGCTGCTTAATAATCTGTCTGCAGCATCTCCTGTGTATGAACTTTCTCAAGTCATAAGGGGCCAGACTCAACTATTTTTTCTACTCTTCCTAGGTTGGGTTGACACTGGCCAGCAGACAAACATCCATCCAACACCTCTCTTAATCTTCTGTCTCATGGGATTAGGGCAGGGGAGAGGGGAAACAGAAGGAAGGTCAGAAGACTCATGGGTTGAGATACTGACAGTTTAATAAGGAGAGGAAAAGCTAAATGCACAAGCAAAGTAAAAAGAGGAATTAATTTACTACTTTGCACAGGTACGCAGATGTACAGTCACTTTGATCAAAGCAGGGCCTCAGCATATGCAGTTGTTTGTTTAGGAAGATGAACAACATAGCAACGAATGCCTTGCTTTTGCCCTTTCTTTCTTGAGCTTTTATATCTGAGAATGATGCCATATGGTATGAAATATTCCTTTGGTCAATTCATGTCAGCTGTCCTGCCTGTGCCCTCTCTCAGCCTCTTGCCCACTCCCAGCTTACTCACTTTGGGGAGAGGGAGAAGAGAGACTTGACATTGTGCAAGCACTGTTTCAGTGATAACCAAAACACTGGTGTGTTATCAGGACTGTTTTAGCCACAAATCCAAAGAACAGCACAATACTGACTGCTATGAAGAAATTAAGTTCATTCCAGTCAGACCCAGTACAATTTCCACACCTTATTCCAGATCATACCTGGGTCCCACTTTATCTGGTATGTCCAAATATTCTCTGATCATCCCTTTCATATATTGCTTCATTTCTATACCCTATTCAGATTTCTCACTTACTTACCCCACACCTCATTACAATATTTAATCCTTTTATTCCATACCTTTGTTTTTCCTTTCAATTCAATCTTCTCATTCGCAAAGTTCCCTCTTACCAACACTAACAACAGATACAACATACTTAAACTATCTTTACATCCAACAGTCCAGTTATTATATCCGCATTAACCATTATCCCTTGTCCCTTGACATACATAGACACACAAACTGAATCTTAAACACCTTCCCCCTACCCCACCCGTTTTCCTGGGCTTAACTTCGCTCCTGTGTTCTTTCCCTTCTCCCCTGAGTGGGGCAGGGGGATGGGAATAGGGATGTACTCAGTTCATCACACATCGTGTCTGCTGCGGCTTCTCAAGGGAAAGACTCCTCACACTCTTGCCCTGCTCCAGGGTGTGGTGCCTCCACAGGAGACAGTCCTTCATGAACTTTTCTAACGTCAGTCCTTCCCACCAGCTGTGGTTTTTCATGAACTGCTCCAGTGTGGGTCCCTCCCACAGGGTGCAGTCCTTCAAGAATAGTTGGCTCCTGTGTGGGTCCCCTGCAAGGTTCTGCCACAGCAAACGTGTTTCAGTGTGGGCTCCTCTCTCCAGGCTCCGGTCCTACCAGGAGCCTGCTCCAGCACCAGCTTTCCATGGGGTCACAGCCTCCTCTGAGCATTCACCTGTTCCAGCATGGGGTCCTCCAGTGACTGCAGGTGGATATACTGCTCCACTGTGGATTTCCATGGGCTGCAGGGGCACAGCTGCCTCACTGCAGCTGGCTCCATGGGCTGCAGGGGAATCTCTGCACCAGTGCCTAGACCACCTTTTCCTCCTTCTTATTCACTGACCTTGGTATCTGCACAATTGTTGCTCTCATATAATCTTGCTTCTCTCTCTCCAGCTTCAGCTGTCATTGCGCCATTGCCCCCCTTCCCTCATCCTTCTTAAGTATATTATCCCAGAGGTGCTACCACCATGGCTGATGGGCTTGACCTTGACCAACAATGGGTTTGCTTTGAAGCCATCTGGCATTTGCTCTGAAAGACATGGGGAAAACTTGTAACAACTTCCACAGAAGCCACCCCTGTAGCTTTCCCACTACCAAAACCTGGCCACGCAAACCAGATATAAGAGCAATGTTTTATAAGCAGGCACTGATGTCTTGCACCAGTCCATAAGGGTTAACCCCTGTGCTGCCAGTTGGTCTGTTTCCATTGCCGCCTCCTCAGAGCATTTGCCCATGGGGTCACTATAGAAGTAGAATACTGGCCATTTTTCTGTAAGTCTGTCTGAATGTACCTCCCTTCTGCAAATTTATTTGGCTCACCTTCTCCTTTGGCAGCTTTGATAACATGTCATGCTAGACTCCACTCAGCAGATTTCCACTTCTGATGGTTTCCTATAACATGAGAGGATCTGTTGGTAAACAGAACACAGTGCCTTTCACCTTCAGATGTTTCTAGGACTGATGGGTAGAAATGTGTTCCAGTGTGTCTTCAGGTGAGGAAAGGCTCCCAATATGCAGAGTAATGGGAATGGAACTGAAGAACTGAACTACACCTTTACATGCATCTCCTTGTTGGGGAAAAATTGGAGACTTTCATATATGGGAAAGTCCCAGAGAAAGCGAAACACTTGTGCCATCAGTATAAAGCCCAAGGAGTTCTATATTCTCAGTAACAAATCCCTGAATGCTGATTGCAATCCATGAGGCAAACCAGAATTCAACAGCCAGAAAACATGTCAGGGATACAGCCTGTGGTTGCAGCTGTGTGTTTTAGATGTCTATACCAAGATCTACAGTATCAGAGGGGCTACAGAGCGAACACAGAGGTAAAGACACTTCTGCAAATACTAGGGTAACTGCTCTGTCTTGTCTGAAAGAGAAGAGGTGCTCAGCAGTTTGCCATACATGAAGTGCTGGCACTTGGAAAATAATAGCCAACAGTTCTTCTCTATCAGGGGGTTATTTGTATATAAGCATAAATAAATATATGTTGTTGTATGAATATATATGTTAAAGAGCTGGAGCATTTTGCCCTTTTTCAGACAATCACTTGAAAGAGAATATATTTGTCCAGGCTGTGAGGTCTTGCTGCTACCTGGAGTCAGCAGGCAGCCTTTCAGGTTTAGGAAAATCAAAATGTAGAGGTCATGTCTCTATTTTTTGCCCTTTGTAGTTATAAAAGCACTTCATTTCTTTCACCCACCAAAATGGTTTCTGGCTGCTTTCTACACAAAAGGTTGGTTATTACATGCTGAAGAGTTGCTTTGGCTTTGGAAACAGAAAATTCAGTAATACTGAACATAAATCCAGTCATCTGGACCATCTGAAGTGAATTAAGGATACGTCCAATGAAGGAAAGGAAAACAAGATGAGCAACTAGATTTACCTTTTAAACTATATCTTCAACTAGTCCAAATTTGAAGATATTTACTATTTATATCATTATCAGAGGAGTGGGGGAAGGGAAAAAATACATTAAAATTATGCATGAAAAGCAGGTCCTGCTGCAGTCTGAACTTCCTTCCAGAATATTCTGATCCACAAGGATCATTGAGTTCAACTCTTAAGTGGATGGCCTCTATGGGGATCAAACCTGTTGCCTTGGCATTATTATCACCAGACTCCTTCACCTAAATTAGGTTTCATGAGCCACCACATGGGCATCTGGGATGTTTAATGGTTAGGTGATATCTGGAGAGGTGAGTGACAAATAGGCAGTGTCAGAACTGCCTATTGACAGGCATGGAAATACAGAAGAGGGTTGCTCAGATATATGCCCAGCTGATGTTGGATTCTTTGCCTGTTGAACTAAACAGGAGCAGGCATGGGCTGAGCCTCTAACAGACAGTCATCCCCACTGACACATGGTTGGCTTTGCTTTAGTACCTGGATTTTCCTTTCCTTGCATACACTTTATTGGCAAACAAAAAGTCTGTCTTGGGGCTAAAGACTCTGGTCAGACATTTGAAGTCTGGGCACTGCACTGTTGAGTTGAGCAATGCATTTTAAAAAGCAAGACCCTGGTACATCTTCCATCCTCCAAAACATATCATCCTGGCAAATGAGTCTAGACAATTGCTGTGCCTCTGTAATATAGGAAAGTAAAACAGAGAGAAATGAAAACACAGGCATTTTATCCAAAACAAATGGGCTGAAGTACAAAATTGCTCATCAGAGTAATCAACTTTTTAAAGAGTTCTTCTTTTCTCGACCTCAATCCTTGTTCACTTATTGCACTTAGGTAGCTTTAAAGACATCAATGTAACTATTCTATGCCTACTCTTGTTAATTTTCTTTAAGTACAGTAAAATAACATTTTATTGCTTGCACAATTCCCTGAACAATTGCATATTCTTTGTCACACTTCCTTGGTAAGTAAAACTGCCTGAGCCGTGATGGTTGGGTAAATTAGTATCATTCACAAGCTCATTTTGCACTTTGGAGTGTCAAATGTTGTTTGACTAAGAAAACTTCTTTGCTGTTGTTGTTATTGGATGTGGGAGGAAGGGAGCAGATAGGTAAATTTTTTTAATAAATAGCGAGACACAGTTTTGAATGTCAGTTTTATATATGTTGATAAAACCTGCAGACACAAATCAGCTACTGACTGATTTCACTGGTGTGCCATAACTTCCCACACTGTCTAATGAACAAGCACAAAGGGAATAATAGGCCTATGGATTTAAATATTATTTAACAAAACAAAAAAATATTGGAGACTATGCAATTCCAGAGGGAATGTTAGAAAAAAAAAGAAAGTATAGACAGGAAGGAGGGTGAGATTCTCAAACATTTGTGTTGCACAGTGCCAGGGATTTAATTCAGGGGGTGTCTCAGATTAACCTGTGGGGCAGGCTCTCTCTAGAGGTCCAATGCCCTCTTGTCAAGGTCATGGAATCTGCAGGAGAGGATGCAGCTCCCCTGCTGTCTGCCTGAGCTCTTTTACTGCAAAACGAGGAGGTGGATGATGAGGGGGAATTGATTTCCTCCGACGTCTCCTGCATTGCCATGTGGCCATAATGCAGCTCGATGTGGCTGTTAACACACCCTAGCAAGTGCTCCAGTGTCCTGTGCTTCTTATGTGGCCTGAGGGGATCCGGTTCAGAATCCTAAATTCACTCACCAGCCTGTGGAAGGAGAGAGACTAAACCTCCGTGAGTTTAACTGGCAGACTCAGGTTAGATATTTGCCTTAGATGGAGTTACCATTTCCACAGCAATATAAGAGATTTATCTGTCTTCAAATTCCGCTTCTGGGCAACTTTAGGCTTATATGCTGGCCTCTGATATAGAAGCATTCTGTTTGGTGTCACACAGAAACAAAACTCAGATTCCAGAGAACAAGATCCAAAATACTGACCTGGGACATTTCCAACTGATAAAACACTGTGTCAGAGTACAGAGATGGGGGAGGCAGGCTTATGAGTGTAGACTTATGCTTGTGGAAGATCATATTTATTATGCCCCTGGTGCCTTTCCTGACATAAATATTTGTTTTTAATGCCAACTAACACAGACAAAACACATGCAATGGAAAAATTACTGATTAACAATTGTGTGTAGGTTAGAAGGGCTCGGCTGGATTCCCTTCTGTGCAGTGAAGGGTAATACTGGTGTGATGGAGGAAGGCGGAAAGATGCACTTACTAATGATTAGCAAAGGGCAGAATTTTAGATCTGGCAACTGACATGGGCTCCTGAAGTCTGCTAATTAAACTATCTGAAGATTTGATCAAAGGCATTTAATGTGGAGATTGCTTAGCAAGATGCAGATAATTAGATGAAGGCTACTAATGATTTACTTCTGCAAAGTGTAATCTAGCACTGCTGTCTGGAAAGTGACATTGCCTGCAAGTCCTGTGGGTCATATTCCTTGGTGTAACAGCCTAATGATTAAATACCAAGTACAGATCAGGCCAGGAACATGTCTTGTATTCTTCTTCACAGTAAATGTAGACTGAGCTGGAGAATAGTAGTGGTATAGATCAAGAAGGGGTGGATGTCCTTTCTAAGAAACACAATACTCTTCATGACTGAAGAGGTACCTGAGTGTGGCTGGAGCTGAGATAATTCCTACAGCTAGCAGGGGATTTAGCTGGGTCTGAATCAGCACAAATAACTGTGCCTGCAGTTTTGTCACTGCCTTCTGTGGCTGCTACATTTGCGTCAGACTCCTGGGCTTGCTTTTCCTTTTGTACTGCTGTGCATTTCCCTCAGTCTTAGAGCTGAACCCACTTTCCCAGATGCCCCTGTCCTCTGAAGAAGACTGGTCACCTCCGCACTCCGCAGACCTCTCCTCCTATCCTCCACCGGGGTCTCTTGGGGATGGATTTGCAGGTTAGTTTTGATTCCCACAGGAGTGGGAGGTCAACCTGTCTTAATGCTTCCTAAAAAAGTCCTCTGCTCACTGGGTTATGAGGTAGGAGCAAGCTCTGCTCTTTAAGAGAGGCTTAGAAGGAGCTTGAGGACATTTTCCAGGTGAGCTGTTGCTGTTGTTGCTGAAATCTGGCAGGCTGTTACTGTTGCTCATAGGCAGACCTGAGCTATGCTGAGAGGGCCATTTCTGCCAGGGTGTACGTGACAGGCAGCACACCTACTGGCAGAAATCATGTACCAAGGGGATTTTATGGGTAAGAATGCAGGCATCCAGAGAAATTTAAATAAAAACTAATTTAAGTAGAAGCTAGCCTGAGGTTTTGGACTTGTACATCGTGTAAACCTAACCCCTCTTGACTTACTGGTTTAAACATTCCCCGCCAAAATGTCTTAATAAATTTTTAATTCTTTCTTAACCGTTTATAAATGGATCTCTGATATGAAGTCTGATTAAGCTTTGTCCATTTTGCTCCAAAAAACAGCTCCATGCAAGAAATCCCCATAAATTATCCAAAGCAGCAACAGCCCTCAGCCTTAATTACAGCATTCATTACACTCTTATGCTATCATACAGGATCCTTGGATTTAGTGAAACTCAAGAATGTTTTTTTTTTGTTCATAATTTTAACATGCATCCTCAGGGAAGCTTCTGTGGAGAGGCAGCAGGCTCTGAAATGAGCTATGGCTGTTGCTCTGCACTACAAAGCAGCCAAATGAGCCCTCCCCCTCCCAGGTCAGGCCTTGCTCATCTGCTGCCCTCACCCCAGAGTTCCAAAGTGCTCAGAGGTCACCGCACAGACACCACTGCGCTTTTCCAAGATCTGAACCCACCTCTTGGTCCAGTGTCAAACAGGCAGACTCTTCCTTTTTTGGGATCCAGAAGCTGGGTGATCCTTTTCCTGTCAGCTCTGAGAGACTGCATCTTGCATTGTGCACCACGGATCAGACCCTGGTACTGAGGTGAGGAAGGAGAGAGGAGTGTGAGCGCATCACCAAAAAAGTCAGGGCAGCTGGGGTTGGTGGGTGCATTTTAGTGGTGTCTACGGCTCCTGTGCCTGCCACACATGCCCATCACCTGGGTGTGGCCTCTGGTCCAGAATCTGAAATGTTAGGAATTGACACTATGGCTTTGTCTTACTGTCTGGATGCAACAATCTTTGCAGTTTCCTGGTTGTGTGCTGGGGATGGACCCGGATACTCAACACCTGCATCGTACCTTCATGGCTCTACTGGGAAGCAAAGTTGGGTAAGGACAGAGGGGGGCTGAAGGTGTGGACTAAGGATGAGGATGACAGACAGATCACAATGAATAGAAAATAAATGAAAGAAATCCAAGCTGGATTTATTAGTAATTAAAAATTAGAAGGGAAGGAGAAATAATAAAAAAAAAAAGAACAAGAAGCTGGTAGGCCAGAAATGGAGTATAACATAAACTCCAGAGAAGAGAAAACCAAAAGAAATGCAACATTTTAAAAACAGAACAGGGATAGTGGAAGACCTGCTGAAGACCACAAATAATTCCCATTTTAGAGTCATCCTAGTAGCTTCTGATGGATCAGTATTTAGACCAGGCTAGTACTAAATCAGCATATATTACTCCCAGATTTTCACTGATATTCATTTTCCATTCTGAAATAGGATAAACATGCCAAATTTTAAGTTTCTGTGGAGTGCTACAGTCTGCAGCATTTGTTTCCTCTTGATTGATATGCTTCAAATGAATGTTTATGTTAGTAATTTTTATGGTACCACAGGATGTAAAAAAAACTTTCAACAATGCTAAAAATAAAATTAAATGAAAAATCAATTTGCAAACAAACCCCAAAGTGTTCCCTTTAAAAATACTTTATTTTCCCTACCCAAGCAAATGTTCACAGAAAAACTATGTTTCTACAAAATATTTAATTTAAATTTGCCAGCAGTGGAAATTTGCTTCATCAGGGGCTGACCAGCTTTGTTATTGATTTAATCAAGGAAAGAGCACAGAGGAAAAATCCAGAGACTGATTTACTGCTGGTTTTTGCTCTTATGCATTCATTTACATTTATGGACAGGAAGTGTAAAATATACATACATACACAAAACCAGGCCTGTACAATTCATGCAGATTAGATCCACATAGTGCAGGCGTAAATAGTTACATAAAGATCAAGGCAATAGGGAAGCAGGTACAATATTTGTGTTATCCATGAAAATGTAGAATTCATATATTTTGGTTTAATTGTCCACACACTATATCTGGTATTCATCTGTTTTGAGTGTTCATCTGCTTTCACCTTAATTGCTAAAGAGGCATTACATCTCAGCAAGGATAAAAACCGTTTTCTTTGGCATGTTGTTAATAAGAAATACAGTGAAAAAAAAAAGAAAAAAAAATGTTCCCATTGAGAATAAAACCCCTCAACAATTGTAAACCTCTGTGTGGTTGGGCATGATGATATGTCAAAAGGGTACAGAATTTCCTCTAACATCAGAGAATGAGCAAACTCTGCATTTGAATGCTCATGCATTTGAGCAAATAGATCACACATGGTTGTCTGGATAAAATCAAAAAAAGTAATTAATTGCAAATTATATGGTGATAGCAATTCCTGTTGAGAACTCGGCTGAATTTTCTATGTTTAGTAGCTCTCCATCCCACAGTGCCCTCTTCTGAGATACAGGAGAGCCTGAAAATGATGGGAAGAGACACAAGCTCTCAAAGTACATCCAGTACATCACTTCTCAGTGCTCTGTCTCTTGCTGCTTATGGCGGTCTGCTTTGAACTCAGAAGTGCAGATGCAGAAACTCTTTTAATAGGCATCCCTTTGAAACATATGTTTGCTTTCCTTCTATTTGTTAACCTTTCTTATCCTTTGCTTCATATCAGAGAGAATTGTGTTTTGCATTTTTAACTAACTTCCTGCTCACTTCTCCCTTTACTGTTAGCTCAGCCATCTCCATTGATATCCAAATTTCGCTTTCACTGTTCCTTCCAGGTCTCCAGCTTCATGTCTTCAAGCCATGTAGCACAGCCACTATAGTCACTTTGGATCCATGAACTGAGAACTTGCTAAACTGTTTCATATGATGTCCAGAAACATCCACACCTCTCTCTGGCCTAAGTTAGAGGAGAGATCTACCAGGGAAAACAGCTGTTAATGTGCTAAGCATGGCGTTCATGCAAACTCCAGGTACGGTGTTAATAGCAGTGGCATTCCTGGGCCCAGTCTGTCTCCAAGAATAAAAAATGTGTGGCATCAGTTTGAGGTAATGCTGCTTGTTGGGGTCTGACTATACACAGCCAAGGAAGCTGAAGCCCAGACATGTGGATGTGATATCTTTTGTTGTCTTCTCAGACATGCAACCACAACTTCTTTGAAGTCACCCTTGCTCTTGAATGAATTTGTTGAGAATATGGTATCTGCTATGCAGACTTGCCTTTGTCCTCACTGTTGTGCATCTCTGCCTGCCTGTTCCCTGTCTGTTCTGCCTGTTGCTCCTCCTGGTTCTGTAGGTCATGTCATTCTTTTATTAACCCTTTCTCATTCATACCTGCTTGACCTTTTCCTGTCCAAATTCTTATTGTTGCCCACTAATATCCCTATTAACCATAGATTTTTTTCTCTTGTTCCTGTCTTTCTATTTCTTACTCTAATGTTACTCACTCCTGGCAAACAGCCTGCCAAATGGACTGTCTGTCATTTTCTGCACTTGGATAAGCCTAATGGTGAGTTAAATATGTATTTTTATATTGGTAGGGACCCTGATTGCTCCATTTTTTCCCAGCAGTGTAGGTTCTCCAGCCTCTGGCTGGGATAATCAGCATGAGGTGGGTGGCATTAAGGGCTCTCAATGCAGTGGGTCGGCAGCTGACTGGCTGTTACGAGAACTGAGGATTCAGTGGACAGTATGGTAAGTCCTGCAGATCTGCAAGATGGCTTGTTTAGGTAGTTATGGACTTTAGATACATATGTTAGTGTGCCTTCTGAATTTCGATGTAAAATAGGAGGTACTCATGGTACTTCACAGTTCGAGATGTGAATCTTGGCTGCACTAAAGTCACCTGAATTTGAAGGTACTTTTACATTTAGTCTTCTCTTCAGAAAGCTGTGTTTCAAGTTCAAAGGATTTTCAGAGCAATCATTGCTAAATATAAACAAATATATTTTCTAGTAAAAGCAGTACTCCATCATTCCACAGCTAGCCAAATATATCTTCATCCTACAGAAGTCAAAGGGATGCTGTCCAATGACACTGATGATCACATGATAACCATTAGTCAATTTTTGTTATACAGTAATTTTCATGTCCTTGTGCTGGTGTTAAATGGCTGAAAGAGTTGGTTTAGCCTTTATTTTAAGGGTATTTTTTGTTGTTTTTCTGCATCTCATGAATATATTCAGACTCGTTTACAAATTTACGTAAATTCTATTGTTTAAAGAGAAAAAAAGTGTCAAAATAGATTCAAATATCTCCCATTATGTTCTTTGTTGCTCTGCTGTGTTTCTGTCTCTATCTATATTTTATTATTAAGAAGGTCTGCTTTTACTTTTATGATGTGAAGGCTGTCAAAACAATGCATTAAATAATTCTGAATCATTATTATCCAATACTACATCTATTGCTTTTTTTCTTATTTTTTTCCCCTTCCCTTAGATGGTCCATGATTGAAACCTGCTATTTCCTGAATATTATTCAGCTGTGGCTAAAATATTCTTTTGTCCTCCTGCTCAGAACCCTTCAAACTATTGTGTTCATCACTCAAAGACCTTAAAGGGTCTTACTTGTTAGTGTTCTGGGGATCTGAATGACATAGAAATGATCCTTACACTGGTTCTTTCAGCTGATATCAAGAAGATGGTCTGCAGCAGCACTCATGAAGTATGGGCATGAAGGCAGAGAAGGAAAAGCACTATGGCATTATTTTGGAAAGCATGCTGTCCAAGGTCTCAGTATTCCACAGTTTGCACAATTTTATTTATTTTTTGGGGAGGCAGTTGAGATCAGATGTAGCCTGCAGCCTTTTCCTCCTGGAAAAATCTCTGAGTGTTTGCTTTAGGTCTGAGGATAGGGTCACACTTACTCTGCAGCCTGTGGGATTGCTCTATGGGGCATCTACCAACTGGGCACCAACGAGTAGAAAGCAAAACCAAGACACAAGAGGCTTCTTAATTCTTGAATCCAGTCCCAAGAAATTGCAGAGAATCAGAACAAATATCTAATTTAAAAATGTCCATTCAACCCACAAAAGGCCACAAAACATTTCCTCAAATTTTTACAAACTTATGACCTGGCCTAAAATATAAAAAACCCACAACCAACCTGTGCTTCAGGAAAAGGTCAAGGGCAAAGTCCCAGGTTCTTTCAATGACAGGAACTGCCTTCATAAAATATTAGATTATCCTGGCAAGTGGAGTTTCCCCACATCACAGATTAGGGCAAAAATCTTCCTCCAGCTCACTCATCATGCCAGGAAAAAATTACCCATCTCTCTCTGAATTAGCTGTGACTATGTGGACATGGCACACAAATCCAAGACACCAGTGCTACCAGACTCAATCCTACTCAATCCAAGGTATGAATGCACCAGTTCACCCACTGCATCCTCTTGGGAACAATGGTTGATATTTGGTGCTTCAGAAGGATGGAAACTACTCTCTCCAAAGCTGATTACATCGTTCATTGAAGAAACTGTGTTGGCTGTGCCTGTTCCTTTTTGAGACTATTTTCCAGTTTGTCTTAGTGTGGTTTTTCTTAGGGTTTTTCTAAGGTTTTGTCCTCTTTCTGCCTTCTTTAAGTGGTCTCTTGCTTTGCCTTGAACAGCTTGTGTGTGCCAGATGGCACTTAATATAGCAACAAGCTCTAGAAAAAACCAAAAGAAAATGTAGACAAGAAGTTATTAACAACTGTGTTGGAAGACAATGTTAGAACTGAGTGCTATTTAATCCACTGGTAGCTGGCTTTACTTTACTAGTCTCTTCTCCTAGGCACCCCAGAAGTGGACTAATTCCTTCATGAGATCTTAATCTAGAGATAGACTGAACTTACTCTGTCATTTGAAATGCCAGTGTTGCTTGTAAACTAGTGGTCACTGTACAGGTGTGTGAACATGTATGCATGTGTCTATATGTGGTTTTATATAGTTCAAATTATGTTATTAAAATGTTCTCCTTGGTGTTATCTATAAATGGTGTTCCAACCATGGTGACGTCATTCTGGAATGAGATGGAGCAGCAGAGACAGTGGGTTTGCAGCAGAATTTGATTAACATTCTTGTTGAACCTCATCAGAGGGCCTAAAACACAGTAGTAGGAGACATTCTGAATAAATTGTGCCTGAGACACAAAAAAGGGCTTCCTAAAGCTCTAACAGCAGTAGAGCTCATCAACCTTTTAGCAGTGATTTTGGTGCAGATATCTAGCATTTTTTATCCATTCCTCAGTAAACAGAGGCAGGCAGATTTCCCTTTGGATGTCTTGAGAAAAGCTCTAGAATCATAAATTCAGATGCTTTTCTTCTTGTTCTGAAACTTTCCTAGATATTTCTGGTGAGGCAGCTAGGAGTGCTTTGAAGTATCTAGTTATGACTTCTCAGTCAGCTATGGATAGACATTATTTGGAGAAGTTGCTTATAGATATGACTACTACTGTCAGTAACAGTGCCCACTTTTGGTATAATCACATCTGGTAAGAGCTATCTCGGGAGCTTATTAGTGCCTCAGCACATGTTTCAGGGTGATGTCCCAGCCAGTGAACTCTTCACCACCTTGCAAAGAGCATTCTTTATGCCTTCTCTTAACACAGTGCTGCTGTGTGCTTAAAGGAGCAAACACCATGGGACCTGAAGGGCAATAGCCAGCTTGTCTTTAATTTGGAGGTTCGGACACAAGCTGGGCAGAAAGAAAGCTCCTAGAGCTCCTTCTTAAAAAAACCCCCAGACTGATGCTGCTCTACCATAAAATGCCTGCACACTTCACAGAATGGGTTCTTTATCTCTTTTTGCCTATCACACAGGAGGGTCAAACTCCACTTGATCTGTTCACCTTTTGACCCATTACTCTTGAGTTCCTGGCTTCAGCTTTCATAAAAATTGGACATAGATGACTCGTTTGCATGCCTTTCTCAGAGGCCAGAAATGACATTAAACCTTTGCAACCTGAGGAAAGGCCTAAGAAACAGGCAGCATCCTTCTTGCCTGAATTCTGCAAAGGTGTGTTGAGTGGCTGTGGGGAAGCCATCTGCCTCTGCCCTATAGCACCGTTCCAGAAGTTGCCTTGCCTTGGAGGAGAGCTGGATTCCAAGCAGGTATCTGGTACTTTTCCCTAGTTCCTGTGCTGGAGGAGTGAGGCAAATATATGACATTGACGTCTGGCAGCCTCACCACTGGAGATCTTATTGGAATTCACCCCACAGAATAAAGAAATTAACTTCTTATTTCCAAAAGGCTGAATTATCTTCTTCTCCTTCTTCTCTTTCAGACTAGGTGGTTACATTTTGATGCACTTGCAGACAAAATGAAATGAGATGGACTGGAGCCAGTGTAATACTGCTTGCACTGCTGTAGTCAAAATCACAGAAGAGAAACTTCTGTGTCATGTTCTACTGAAACCACATCACTAGCATCAGTTATTACTATTTCTAATCAATATAAATGAGCAGAACATTGTATAAGCCCTTGAGATTTTGCAGATGGTTCCACAATTCCATTAATTCTTACCAACTACCTGGGCAAGCACCTATTTACCTAGCAGCATAATAAAGCATTATCCTCCCCCTGCAAAGTGATGGAAAAGGAAAAAAAAATGAAGGGGTAATGCAGATCTTTCTTCTGAAGAAAACCATTTTCATGAAAGACATTTGATATTTTTTATGATAGAGAGAAAGCAGGATTTCCATCATGAAAAAAGCCCACGAATTATTTTTCTTTATATATCTGAAACTGGGATATTTTTAGATCAAAAAAATAGAACTCTTATTACTAGAAAGATGCCTTGGCCTATTGAGTACTGAAGATGAAGAAATACAGCTAGAGATGTTTATTCATAAAGTTAGTATCTCTGTTGCCAACCTGATTTGCATTTGCAAATTGCACGAGGTCTTCAGGCCTTTGTGTTTGCATCGGTCCCAGAAAATTATTTTTTTCAAAAGGGCTGTGTAGTTTTATGTGTTTCCACTAATGTTACTGTGGAATTATCTTTTCTTACTGTAACCTTTCATGTGTAATCTGAGAAATTTGACTTTACCTGACAGAAAATTGTCTTCTGAAATGCAGAATTTGGGAAAAGAACCTGTTGTGAAACTCAAGCCTATTGTTACTCTTGGGCATAACTCAACAATATTGGATACGAATTTTAGCACTCCAGGAACAATTTAGATTTTTGTGCAAATTGGAAGAGGTATAGGAAAAGTATGAACAAGGCCCTATAGGTATTCCAAAATGCTGTATAGACCCCTCTGAATTAAGCAGGCTGTGCATATGATTGTAGAAGCCACAACTCAGTGATGCACCTGGTCTCTTCTCTGTCTCTGTCCCTGTCAAGAGAGCTGATGAAATGTCAATTTTGGAATTGTTTTCTGAGGGCACTGTGAGATTTCATACGATAATATAATCATATATTAGAGACAAACAAATAATGGCTAAGCATCTTGACATGAGATTGACACTTGGCCTCCACATCCTTCAATACATCAGTACTGGATATGCATGCAATAAAAAAGCATCAGCTCATGCCAGAGTAAAACTAATGTACTGGAATAAAAAGCTGACCAGATTCTTTAGAAATCAACAGGTATACATTTTTTCTAATCCCTTTCGTTGGGAGATTTAGTTGTCTTAATAAGTACAACTGGCCTTTCAGGTGTGGAGAAATGATATGAGTTGAAAAGCTGCTATTCTTGCCCTTTCCAACAGCCTGTGTCACAGGCAAAGCCCTATCCCTTTTCAGCAGCAATGTCTGTGGTAGCTGCAGTGGCAGCTGTGTGCCAGAAAGCAGATCTTGACATTTCTGTTTGTGAAAAATGGATTGAATGGTGCTTAGTTTCTGGCAAGCACAGGGTAGATCTAGAGACTGTTGTATTTTAGAAGGAAGTAAAATGTAATGAATTTATTTAAAAGCAAGTATATGTGCACTCATATTTAGGCATATCTCTATCTATCCAGGTGAGGTTAGACCTTCCTGCCACACAGTAATGTCAGAAAATATCACGGGGCACAGTGTGTTGAAGTCACATGGGTTTTAGGCATTACACATTAGAATGAGAATTTTGCCCCATAGGTATAAGAAAAATACTGCTCTGGCTTTACTATTGCTTTGAGATAACTGCTAGTAGATGCTGGTGACCTTTCAGACAAAGGACAACCTTTTGTAACTGAAGAGAGGATGAAAAATAATGCTTTAATATATTGATCACTTTGCTAAGGCAAAGAAGAAATAAAAGGTGGAGATGTATGTCCAGGTCAGAGTACTGACCTAGAATGAGATGAAGGTATACTTCCCAAAGTGTGGAGGTACAGCTTTCTTTTTTCCCCCCCTTTCAAAAAATTGCTTTATTTCCAAGTGTTATACAAAGCTTAGCTGAAATAGCTAAGAACAAATCTCACCCTGTGAAGAAATCATTTTTCTTTGCTGGAGCAGGTGTGGTGAGAACCCTGTCAGATGCTCATACACCAGAAACTATGAGGGGACTGAGAAAAAGTGTTACCAAGACTGCAAGAAGACAGAAAGAATGAGCTTTGTACAGATGTCTCTGAGGGAACATTAATAAAAAAAGAAAAGAAAAATTTTTTTTTTCCAAAATCTGCATGTTATTGACATCAATTTTTCTGAACTCAGTGTGTATGATGATACATTTGCTTCTACCTTGCATATAAGGACATTTTCAAAAGATGTTTAAAGAGAACTTATTAAGAGGCTTTATGCACTTTGTAAGCTGCATTCAGGAATGTTGCAGGAGATCTGGGGCATTCCCTGCTTGCGTACTACAGGAAAACTTTGTCCTGTGCTGGATATATGGGAGAAGGAATCATAGAGAGAGGAAAAGGTATTAAGAGCAGGTGCACACAAGAAATTATTGTGAGGCTGCGTGAGTAATGGCACTAATATTTCAAAGGAAAGCAGTAAAACAATAAAAAAGATAGAAAAAGAGCTGGAGGGGGACTAATGTGAGTTCTCTAGCTGAAGTGATCACAGGTGCTTTATTTCCTGGACACAGTCCTTTTCTGTATAATGTCTTACATAATGAATATGGATTTTCTTAGGCAAAATTTGTTTTCACAATTTGAAAGAAAAAGAATGGTTTTAACTTGGAAAGAAAATGAAAACCAACAAGTCATTGTGAGGGTTGACAAATGTGGGATGTGATGTCGAATCTCCAACTTGAGGTACATGCCATGGAAGCATTTTATTTTTGGCTAGATCGAATTGGTCTCACAGCACAGCCTCTGTCCTCATCAAGGAAGGAATGTGATGTTTGTGTCACATCCCTGCAGGGAGCATCAGAAACAGCTGAAGACTCCCCTAGGACTTGCTAATATCACATGTAGTACACTGGGGAGAACAGCCTTCCCAGAGACACTGTCTTCTACATGGACACGTGACAAGTACCTTCATTGAGGCAAAGTCACAACTGAGTCCTGGTGGATTAAAAGACTGGAAAGGAGCAGAATGAAAAAGCAGAAGGTAGAGCTGCTGCCTTATGTGTAGGGAAACCTTTACCTCTCTTGCACAGGCTGGTGGCCTTTCTAACTACCCCTGCATTACTGAAGCTTGAACCATCAAGCTGCCTCAGAGGACACAAAATGCTTGCCCAGGCTATACAGTTGATGTGACTGTCAGATGTGTTGGATGACTGATGACTGTTCAAGGTCTTTCTGTAAATTGGCCTTGTATCCTGGATGGTAGAAGGAAAAAGCTTGACAGTTACTGTGATTTTTTTAAACAGCATTCCTTGTCAGCAGTCAGACCTCTGCAGATTGCCTTTTGATCCTACTGAACAGTGTGTCAAATATATTGTTATTTTATGAGCATCTTTCCACCTTCTCAATTCCAAAAATTTCTGTAGAGAGTGAGATCATGAGCAGAGTGCTAATATAGCCTATAAATTGTGTTGATGGCAGTACAGTGCTTGAACCTTCCCAGGGGAGAAGGTTTTACAGCCCTTACCAAAATCCTTTGCTCTACATCAGGCATGATACCTGCTATAATGACCATAGCTTGATTACAAGTTGCAGTTTATAGTTAGCTGCTTATAGTTACTTTTATTTAATTTGTAGCAAGGCTCAGAGGCTAGCTGTTAGGAAGACAGTGTGTATCTCAATAGATCTACACTCACCAACCTGTGGAGTCTGGACAGGCCCCGACAGGCTGCACCTGCAACTCAGGTGTGCTTGTCCCAAGCTGCCCTGAGTACTAGTTTCATCCTTCTGTGAATTTTAACTACCATCTGAACCACCCAAAATGAAAGGGTTAATCACATTAGTTCTCTATGCCAAAACAACTGTCTTTTGCATGCTCAGTTCAGAGAAACAGTCCCAAATCCTCTGAATGCTGGGTAAGAGCATGATGAAAGCAAGGCTTCATGCATGTCGTGTTCTCATAAAACACGGCACTCCAGCAAACCTCAGAGAATGAGCTCGAGGGTCCATTTAACAGATCCAGTCTGTCCTAAGGTAATATATGCTACTAACATATATGCCTAAGCTTTCTCTGTCTGCCAAGGCATAGTTAAGTGCCTGAGGATGAGATCCAAGAGGCAACATGCATAACCATTGTTATGTCTGGTGAGTGCTATGGATAAATGTAAAGCAGACCTAATGGAAGAGGCCATAACCCAGAGCCACCCAGCAGCTGGGTGTATAGAGTCAAATTTACTTTGACCCTTCATTTAATTTGTTTACCAACATTTTCTTCCAGTGGAAATAAAAAACATTAATGGGGCATAAATGATTCTTACTCTGAAGTAAAAAGAAACATTTCCATATTTCACAGTTTGTAATGTCTTAAACATAAAGTGAGAAAACAGTAACTTCCTTAGCTCACATAGGTAGGAAACAATATGAGATTCTTGAAGACTGAAATAATGAGAATCTTGAAAAAAGATCCCTGTAGACAGAGATGGTAGTATTCATCACACCAGGGCCTGAGTGCTGGGAACCATGTAAAGGTGTAGGAAATGACACTTTGTCCCCCAAGTCCCAGTCATTGTCCTCCTCTAGCAGCTGTTAAGTGCAAGCCCAGTAGCCTGTTTGCATACTCTGTGATTGGTATCAATGTTTATATTAGTATTCAAAAAACAACAAAGGGTGTGTTAAAAATAGCAGAGATGACAGAAAGAGGGCAATTACTTGGTTGTGTGAATAGGAAGGATAATATTAAGTTACTGTGTAATTAAGGTTAGACCAAGGTGAAATAAAGATAGCAAACAAGGAAAGTAAGGAAAGGTTACTCATTCTGGACCCAAACCTATCCCTACTGGATATAATGAATGGTTTAGACCGACCTCTGTGAAAGTGAGTAGGAGTAGACTTGAGATTAATGACATATTCATAAGGCAGTTTAGTGAAACTTGATAATGTATAATAGAAGAAAAAAGCACAGACAAATAAATAGAAGGGAACTTATTGAACTGAGTTCATCTTGGAAGCAGTTTGATAGCTGTTCTCACGTATCATGCTGTGTGCTTATTATGAGAGATGAAATGCATGGTTTTGTTCCACATTAGATTATTTATGGGATTTTTTGAGGGCAAATCATTTTCAAAAGGCCTAAACCTGGATGAGTTCTGCCACTGGTCGATCTTGGGCTGCATGGCTGCTTACCAGCAGGGTACCAGTATTGTTTTCATGCTTGACTGGGAAACATTTGCGGCTGAAATCTCATCTTGTTTGCAGCTACCGGAAAATGCTGCATTCTTTTACTGAACAGGCATGGAAGTTATTGATTTCTCCTCTGTGTTCACGGGAACATTTCTTGGGGGTTTGTTGGGACCACCTGAAACAGTTCAAGAAAATTGCTTGTGAGACAGAGAAGGAAACTAATTAAATCTTCAGAGAGGAAAAGGACTTAAATGATGAAAGATGGTGGTAAATTACTTATCTAACAAATAGGTGCCTTGGAAATTGAAGAACAAATTAGGTTATCTAATTTTTCACTGCAAACCTAAGCAATTCTATTAATGATTTCCATCTTGTGCTAATATTTCATGGCTCACCAGGAACTTGCTGAAACATCTTAAAGACAGCTGGAAACAATGGTAATACAAAGCTTTTAGTTCCAGGTAAGGTGATGAGACTTTTCCAAATAAAAGAACCTTAAAAAGTGATATGTTGTTACATTTGTACTAGCAATGAACATAGTACTGTATGTGACCAGCTGAATAGAGCATGTGATGATAGTCTAGACAATCAAGTTTGATCTCTTTACCTTCACAAATGTTGTTAACATTGCCACATGGAGCTGCACTGAGGGGTTATTATGATGTACTATGGCCATGTATCAGGCAAGCTTCTTCTGGGACAGGAACCAGAGTTTTTGCTTTTAGACTGGTGCTGTCTGCCCCACACTTTATGTTGTAGTACCAATATGACGTTTTCACTGCACTCGCTTTCTCTCCGGGCACTTTATGAACATGACTCCTGAGCTCTTGCTGTTATTTTACTGTGGTTAGGAACTGCAGATGGGGAGGTCAGTAGAAGTAGGAGAGGAGAGAATAGCCAGGTACTCCTCAGAAGCCTTTACCAACCTTTGAAAGGTGACTGATCAGATTTTCCAGATTTTCCCACAATCCTCTTTGTGCTTGCTAGAAATGTATGAGATCACTCGCTTGGAGTACTTGCTGCAGTTACTGGTGATTTGATTTTCTTATATGTATATTGCCTTCACTGTGTTTCAGCATTAATTCTGCAGTCAGAAAAATACCTATTGCTCGCAGCTGTCCATAAGTTATCTTATTCCACCTGTCTGCACACTGATATTCAGCAAACTCCCTTTATATTATACAGGGGTTTTTTTGCCTTCTTTAAAACATGATTTTAAATCCAGGACTAACTAGGAGAGCTGTTGTGAATTTCTGGGAGACTTTTATTTCTGTCAGTTCCCAGAGGACCTTGCTACAGCATGTTTTGTGGTTAGTGTAATGTGTAGAAGTGGCAAAGACAGATGAACATGTTTCTAATTTAAAACCAACTGTTTTTCAGCAGTAGCTATAACAGAGTGCATGTTTGACAAAAGAGGAGGGAAATGCTAATTTTTCTTTTGAAGAGTAACTTCAACCTCCACATGATTTCAACATGATTTTGAATCTTGTCTTCCTTCCCCTCCCAACCTTTTTTTTAAGTGATTCATCAATGAAGTCATCCAGCAGCAGTGTCAGTTGCTATTTTACAGTATTAGGTGTGGCAGGGCTTAGCTGGGGCAAATGACAGCATGGTTGAGCTTGTTTGTGACGATTTAAAGCAGACTACTGCATTTTATACCAAACAGAGCAGATTGTATTGCCTCTATGATAGGTACGATGAAGCGAAGCAAATTAGATCCAAATCCTGTGACTTTTTGCTGATTAAAAACAAGAAATGTGCATTCGTTTGTTTCCAATAGTTGTCTTGTCAGATGACATTTTGAAGATCAGAAATAGGAGACCAACTTAAGAGCCTTAAGAAAAATAGTTCAGGAATACTGTAGAAGCAGCTCTTCCTATCACCCCCCCAGTGCTCCCTACCCTGCCACTCATTTGGGCTGTACCCTGCAGAGGCTCAGCAGGACAGCTACAGAAGCAGACTGACTCTTTACCTGACTGATGTTTCTTCAAGCTGTGGAAATAGAGCTTTTCTCCTTTTGACTCTAATTCTATATGAACTATGTATCATCCATAAGGTGACATACACTGTCTAGTTGCAGGATCCAGTTTTCTAGCCTCTGTAATATAGCCCTGCACAACAAAATTGCCCTAGTGCACCACTAAAATAATGAATTTTCCTAATCTGCTGTACATTACTAATGAAATAAACTCTCCCTTCATTAGTCACTTAATAGGTTTTCTGATTCATGTCAGCTGTAATCCTTTTTTAAGCATCACCAAAGAATAATCCTTTTATTTCTACATCAGAAACATGGACATTTTACTCCTATTACATTGCTAACATGATAGTTCTCACCTCAATAACCCATGTTCCTGCATCAGTAAGTTTCAATGAAGTCTCTGAATCTCCACAATATCATAGAATTATAAGATTATAGGATGGTTTGGGTTAGAAGGGACTGTAAAGATGATCTGGTTCTAACCCCCCTGCCATGGACAGGAACACCTTCCGCTAGACCATATTGCACAGAGCTCCATCCAACCTGTCCTTGAACACTGCCAGGGATAGGACATCCACAGCTTCTCTGGGTGACCTGTTCCAGTGTCTCACCACTCTCTGAGTAACGAATTTCTTCCTAATATCTAATCTAAACCTACTCTCAGTTTGAAGCCATTCCGCCTTGTCCTGTCACTACATGTCCTTGTGAACAATCTCTCTCCATCTTTCTTTTAGTCTCCCTTCTGGTCCTGGAAAGGCATAATTAGGCCACCCCAAAGCCTTATCTTTTCCAGGCCGATCAATCCAACTTCTCTCAGCTTTTCCTCATAGGAGAAATGCTCCATCCCTCCCAGCCATCTTGGCGGCCTCCGGACTCACTCCAACAAGTTGATGTCCTTCCTGTTCTGGGGGACCCCAGAGCTGGATGTAGTTCTCCAGGTGGGGTCTCACCAGAGCAGAGTAGAGGGGCAGGATCCTCTCCCTCAAGCTGCTACTCACACTGCTTTGGATGCAGCCCAGGACATGGTTGATTTCTGGGCTGTGAGTTCACATGGCTGGGTCATGTCCAGCCTCTCATCTACCAGCAGTCCCACATCCTTTTCGACAGGGTAGCTCTTGATCTGTTCATCCCCCAGACTAGATTGATACCAGGAGTTGCCCTGACCCGGGCGCAGCATCTTGCCCTTGGTCTTGTTAAACCTCATGAGATTCCCATGGACCCACTTTTCAAGTTTGTCTCTCTGGATGACATCCCATCCTTCAGGTATGTCAACCACACCATTTAGCTTGGTGTCATTTGCAGACTTGCTGAGGATGCACTTGATCTCTTTGTCTATGTCACTAATGAAGATACTAAATAACATTGGTCCCAGTGTGGGCCCCTGAGGGACACCACTTGTCACTGATGTCCGTGGGGATTCTGAGCCATTAACCACGACCACTGGATGTGATCGTCTAACCACTTTCTTATCCATCTAACTGTCAAATCTGTCTCTCTCGATATAGAGGGAAGGATGATGTGGGGGACCATGTTAAAGGCTTGACAGAAGTCCAGATACATGACATCTGTAGTCCTTTCCTTGTCCATAATGTAGTCACCCCATCATTGAAGGCCACTGGGTTGGTCAGGCAGGATCTGCCCTTGCTGAAGCCGTGCTGGCTATCCCAAATCACCTCCCTGTCCTCCATGTGCCTTAGCATAGCTTCTAGGAGGATCTGTTCCATGATCTTCCCAGGCACAGTAGTTCCCAAGGTTCTCCTTTCTACCCTTATTAAAGATGGATAAAATATTTGCCTTTTTCCAGTCAACTGGGATACCTGACTACCATAAATTTTCAAATATTATGGAGACCGACTTAGCAATGACATAAACCAATTTCCTTAGGACTCTGGGATGCATCTCATCAGGTCCCATAGACTTATGTACATTCAGTTCCTCAGGTGGTCATGAACTTGATCTTTACTTACAGTGGGAGGGACTTTGTTCCCCCATCCTGCATCCACTTGAGAGGTGTGGGAAGAGAGGTTGCCATTGAAGACTATATTGTCTTGGAATGGGACAAGGGTTGCTTTAGGGACATTACAGATGGTAGTAGTCTACACGGTCTTTGTAAGAAATTCAGGAAGGAAGGAATCATGAAATATATAGCAGTCAGAGACTTTACAAATCATAAGAGATGAATTCTAGCAGAGCAGTAGATAGTGTATCAGTCAAAGCCAGATGTTTCCTTGGCATTCTGTTTCAAGGGAGAATTAAAACCCCTAATTATCTGCATTCAATCTATACCATAAGAATGATGATAAGATTAATGATCAAAGCCGTGTTTCTGTCTCAGTGTTTCTCCTGCTGCTTATGTGTCTACCTCCTGCATAGGAACCATAGTGATAGATGTAGCTGTCACACAGTCTCCAACTGCCTGAAATAAGGTTCCCTGGCTGGTTCCTGTATGTGATGCTCTGCTTGCTGAGCCCTGTGTGATGTAGGTATCTGTTTCTTACTTGTTTAAAAAACCTGCAGGAATAATTTAGTCTGTATTAATGGTATCAGCCTGTGATCCCAAAGTGAACACTGAAGCTATAATTCAGTTTCAGGGCTCTGCTGCTCTTCATAAGTCATGAGAATGAAGAAGGCTCTTTCAACCGAATGACTATCTTATTAATTCAAACAGCACGAAATTGATCTGTACCATATAAAAAGCTCCTTGGTTTTGATGCTCTTAAAAGTTTTGGCTTGCTTTGTGGTCATTGTTTATTCAGTTACTTAGGTTCATTTCTCTCTTTACATTGTTGGTTCTGATTAAAAGGAATCACTTAGGAAAAAGAAGCTATTGTCCTTTATTCTAATTGATTTTTGCTTGTGGAATGAATTATGTCTGTTTTCCCCTGTGTGGTTGTCTCTAGAGGGGTTTTTTTGTTTGTTTTGTTTGTTTGTTTGGTTGGTTTTTGGTGGGAAGTTCTTTTGCTGCTCCTTTTCTTGACCAGTGTGGGACACATATGGGTAGAACACGTGCTGGAACATTATTGAAAAATTAAGATCCTTGGCAGAAGCATGTATTTGGAGTCACTGCTACCCAGACAGAGCCCATAATTGCTTAGCCAAGGCCAGAGTCTCAGAAGGATTGGGAAGAGCAATGATTACTTAATGAATTAAGTATCTGACATCTGCTCAGTGTTACCACATCTGTATCTGCACACTCACCGTAGTAAACCTCTTCTGGGACTCACTGTGGTGGCAAGGTGTGGGTTACTCATCATTTGGAGCCATGTAAGCTCAGGGTACACATCTGGTGGGAAGCTGGCTGCAGTCTGCCACTGCACGTTCAGCTCCTGAGGGAGAACAAGCTGCAGTCGATACTTGCGTCAAGTGATCACAACAGCAGTGGAGATTGGGGAGTACAGCACAAGGTTTCTTCTTCATTGTTATAACATTTTTTTCACTGTACCTAAAGATAAGGGATAATGTTGCGCGGTTTGTGTAATTTTAAAGATCACCCTTAAAATAATCGAAACACACAATTGATTTAAGAGCTTTGATTTCATTAAGTCTATAGGATATAATGTCAGGATACTCAGAGGTATTTAAACTTTGAATCCTAGTGACTTGGACAGGAGGAAGTGCTGTTAAACTACTTGGAGGTGGATTATGAGATGATATTTAGATGCCTAAATATGCAGATGTTTTCTTGTTGTCTTTTGCAACAAACACTATGAAAAATTCTTCTGCAGGATTTAATTCTCCTAGGTGTGGTGCATCTGAAAGTCTACTTTTAAAAATTTCAGACTTTAAAATGCAATATAGACTTAAGGTTCCTTCTGTAAAGGTTCTGGTTTTAGACGTTGTCACAGATGTATCAGGGATCTGATTCAGTCTGTTTTTGTCTTCCTAAGGTGTATGTGTTCTTGGGAAGGGAACTGGATAACTGGTAACATCGTGAAAGTGTATTTGTTCATACATGCGAATGATTATTCATAGAATATTTTTGCTTCATTGGCCAGCTCTGTCAAGTACCCACCCATCTACAATGAGAGGACTTAGAATGTCACAAAAGTAAGGTCTCAAATACTTAACACACTGAAGGCTGGATACAGATAAAGATCTGAATAACATCAGATCTTTAATAACATTGCCTTCAAAGTCAGCCAGCAAGAACATCCCCAGATTGGATGTGATGCTGACATGTAACACAAGAACTAAAAAGCCCACCATACTGGGTATGAAACTCACAAGAAATGTGAAAATAGAAAATGTGATGGGCAGCACATGTATAATTTAAAAAGTGAGTATTGTTGGGTTTCTGTCATTTCCATAGGATATCTGAAGGCACATGCATTTGGGTAGATAAAATATTTGTATGAGTGAGAGTCTTCCCTTTAGGAGCTACTCTGACCTTATTGGTCAATGGGAAAAATTATTATGTTCTTCTGGAAAAAGAAAACCTTCACCTCATCTCCTGCTTCAAGATCCTCTTGCTGCTGTGCCTTGTAACTATCAATCTTCATTTACTTTTCTGTAGAGAAAAATGAACCTTCTAAGAGGGCACTTTTTTAAAAGTGCAGTGTAATTCCTTAGTACCATTGGCACTTGTTGAACTGTTGCTGGTTATATTAAGCGAGAAATACTGACAGTATCAACGAGAGTCTGATGATCAATTTATTTTTTTATCAAATATATTCTTTAATGGGTTGCATTTTGTGTGGTTGACTATGCTGATAAAATCGATGTAATTAACTATCAAGATGTGACAAAACACATTCAGGTGTCATTCATATAAAAAGAATAATAATTTCAATCAAAGAAAAGTTGCCAACCATTCTACTGAGGTATCTCAACACCAGCAGAATTTCATGCTAATTATCAAAATGAGATATTTCAGAGTTTCTAACAAATTATGATCATAAACCAGATATTGTATCAATACTAGGATACACTGTCACTATTTAGTCACCAAGTCATCAATATTTAAAACAAATTCTTATGAGTTCCTGCATGCCTAAGTCAGAAAAGAGGGAAACAAATTACCTTCTGCTCAGCTTGTCATTCAGGAGTGTGTACCACTCAGTTTCTATGAGGAGGCAGGTGGTACCCTCACAGCACATCTCATACTTTGTGGGGTGCAGGTTTCCTACGAACAAATAAGCAGTGGTTTATGCAGCTTACTAGAGTTTACACTGATGCACTGTGCTATCACTCCATATTATTATAGTGTGAGGCTGAATATCAGCAGGATCTATTACAAGACTGGATGATTAAAGTACTTCTTGACTTTCTACGAGATTTTAAATTCAGGATGAAGGAAGGGGAGGCATAGTGTGTGAGAAAAACACAGAAAGAAAGTGAGAGGATTATGCTTCAGCAGTCTTTGTGATAAAATAGTAGTAATTAGTTTCAGTAAAGTCGCATAATAGTTTTTTTGCGCTTTGCAGGAAATCAAGTGGCAGACAGATAAAACAAATTACTTTACTCAGGGCAATTAGCAAGCTATTACAAGGTTCTGACTATGTTTCCCCATGACTGCAAAGATCATGCCCTATTTTTCCAAGAACTTTATGTTCCTGAAAATCTCACCCATTTTTAAACCTATCATTGTGTGTACACAGAGCTACTACATCTCTCTGAGCACAGCCCGCACAGGAGATAATGAGTTCTGTGAACACACTGAGAGGAGGGGGAATTCGTAACACGTGCTGCTTCCTCATGTGAAATAAACCCCCAGGGTTACTATTGTGTGCCTCACTCTGACACAGAGTGCAAGGAAAACATTTGGGGTTTATTCTCCTGCATTCGTGTACTGCACTAGCACATTTAAGTGAAAATGTGCACTGCAGATTTAAGTGTTCAGAATTTTGTGGTTGTTTTTTGACAGTGACCCCATTAGAAAGGAAAGATTATTTCTTGGTAACAAAGATTTCAAACTAATCAGAAAGGGCGATGAAAAATTATTTCAATTTTTTTCTTTTGACTCAAAAAGCTTTTCAAGTTTGTGTTTCAAGAAGGCACTTATCTTGATAAATTAAAGATTGGCTTCATATAAGAGTAATTCTGACACTAAACAAAACAATTAAAAAAAATCTAATCATGTATGGTACAGAAAGATTACATTTTTGAAATATTGAGAATGCCCCTTAATACAAAGTCATCATTGCTTTAGGCTCAGTTTAAATAAAATTATGCAAAATATGAATATCATCACATTTACAAATAGGAGGTTTAATTCAGTTTTTTTGAAGAGAAAGCCATTGTTATTGCATTGAGACCAGGGGAATTACACTGGTATAAAATGTAGGAACAACATAGAAAGTAGTAGTATAGTCTCTGGTCAGACTTTGTCCAAGGACACCAGTTCTCCTCACTTAAACTGCCAGGTCATGATAAAAGTTTGGAGTATCACGCCAATTGCCGAAAGAACCTAAACTTCATTCCTAAATTATAAACATTAAGTATTAATACCAAAACCAGTTTTGCATTTTGATTAGGCTTGGTGGTATTCAACATGTCTTTTTACTGAAAATTGATGGTTAAAGTAAAAGCTTTGTTTTCATTTACAGACTGCTTCAACCTCCCCTGTCTCACTTCTGGACCTTCAATCCAGCTATGTAATTTCAGATTTGGCAATCCAGCTGTTTTGGACCAGAAATTATAGCTTGTGCAGCTGGGATGAAACCTAGTACTGGCATCCCAAAGAAGAAATTTCACTGATATAAATATGCAACTTTTTATAACTCATTTTAGTGATATTATCACTTCTAGGTTGTAACACAATTGAATTGTGTATGTTAAATGAGACCTTGCACAACAAATCATTTATTCCCTCTGCCAACCAGAGTGAAGGAGACTTGCTAGTCTAAAAGACATCAATAATTGGGTTGTTAAATATTCAGATTTATTAGCAGTAGTCAGAATAATTGAATGTTTTTACTGTGATCTCTTCCCATCACTCACCTTATCTTCCTACCAATGGAGATATCTTGAAACAGGGTAAATTGGAAGAGGCTAATGGAATATTTGTGACCTTGAGCAGACAATAACAACACTCAGTCTGCTTGAATAAAGTGGGGTGGGGGAAACCTATGGCTGGGTTTGGTGATTACAGTAGTGGATGGGCTTCAAGAAGAAAGAAATTTGTAAATTCTTTTGGAAGATCTTGGAAATCTCTAACAAAACAAATATAGCTATCCAGTTTTGCTGTTATACCCTCAGTGAGTCATTGGTTCAAGAACAGAAAATGTGCTTAAAGGAAATGAGGGTGCTATAGTTGTCACTCTAATTTTTCAACATTTTCTTCCAATGAGGCAGAATTTATTATTGATTTTTATGGGGAAATGTTATTACAGTGATGCCAGGACTTAATTGTGCACTTATTAAAGAAAGAAGGGGGTAGAACTTGAATGTAGATCACTGTGTTAACACTACTGTTTCCCAGAGCTGCCACTTAGTTGCCAGAATTACCATGAAACAATATATGATGTTTCACAGCAATTATTACGTGGTTAGCCTTCTGTCACTATCTTTATTGTTGTTTTACCTGTTCAGTTATAGGCAAAGTCAGGATTCATTTTTGGTCTTTAAGAGTGTCATGATGGTTCTAACAAAACTATGAGACTTCCTAGTTGACTTTATCCATGGCAAAGTAATTCTGCCTCAAAATGACAGAATTTGTGTTCTAAGTCTTGGTTCCACAGGCTGGCAGAATTCACAAGGGGAACAAAAATAAGAGCAACAGCAGAATTTAGCCTGTGCTAAACCCCAGGCCTCTGGGACTGGAAGCATCTGTATCCTAGTTTCCTTTGAGAAATAAAATTCTCTCTGCTTAACTTAGTGTAAAATGAAAACATTATTAAAATCCTCTCAAAGGCAGTGCAAGATTTTTTGCAACCTACGCAAATCAAAACTGTGCTTTGGATTTGTATGTGGTAGTTACTGGAATAGGGATGTTAGGCTTGCAGCTTTTACATACCTTTTGCTTACAAAGCCAGGAAGTCCTGCATGGTTATGGTTGGTAATTCCCTCAGTATGCTGGTGTTTCCTCCCTCAGGTGGTGGAGAGCTGAAGGCAGCACTTGCTAACACACATCTCCAGCCTTGGTCTGAATATGGTATTATTATCCTCATTAGCAACCATCCTCAATCAGGCAAAGGGCTACAATAAGGGCTTTAAAATGTTTCTAAATGCCTTTTAGGGAGGGGAAAAAAAGGGAAAGAAGTCAGCTCATTATAGTTTACATGATTATTCTCCCATCAAACTTGGATTCTATTCTACACCTTTGGTCATAGCAAAGCTTTTGTAATTGGAAGGGTGTACTTAGAAAGAACTTGGGCTTCTGAACAGCCCAGATGATTGACAAGTTTGTTAGCTGAATAAAACAAGAAAAGAGAAATGTGAATAGAAATTATTTATCTTTTATACAGGAATGCACTTGGATTTTAATTGTGTAACATGGCCAGAAATCCTTCGAACTGAAATGTACTCAATTGACAAGGGCTGTTCTGACCAACATAACTTCCTGAGGTATCTGTAAAGTCACTGTGATCCAAATGATATTTTTAATATGGAAATAATATGAATGTGAATTGGGGCAAAGCAAACTGTTCAAAGGAAAACTCACTAGTAGCACTGAGGGGACTATGTTTTATAGGACTGCTGATCACATACAGTTTTACGTGGATATGTGAATTTGTTGTTATGAATGACAAAGGGGTGTGTTTGAAAAATGATTCATTGGACCTTTCTTGGTGATGACACCTTTATTGCCTATGGATCAACTTGCTCTTCTAGGTGGAAGGTGGTAGTACAAATGCACTGACACGTTGTAAGTTTATATTTGCTTAAAAATGCAGTAAGAAAGAATGTTAGGTTTACCTTTTTGTTCCTGCCCAAGTAAGCATGTAATTTTGATATAAAAGTTCAGATACTCATCTGGTGAAAGTGATTAATATCCATCCATTTAGTTCTGTCGAGTTTCCAGCCAACTTGGTGGTCAACACTGTATTCTCACATATATGTAGTTCTAATCCTGAACAGGAGTTATAGGAAAGCTACCTAAAAACTTCTGTTACTTCTTCAATAGAAAAAAAAAAGTTTATGACAGGGGAAAAAAAGCATTTGTTGCTTGAGAATAATAAGAGACTTGTATGCTAAACAAACCTTGCATGGGCAGCAGAAAGCTCCCACAAACAGTTTCTCAACATCTGAGCCCCTGACTCTCAATTCCAAGTTGAAAAGGCCTTCCTTTAGCAACAGTGGACCATTTACCCTTTAAAGTTCAACTTAAAAATTGACTGCAAAAGTGGTGTTATTGGGATTTTGTGATAATTTTCAGTAATGAGAAAACTCATCTACTCAATTACTAAGTAAAATAATGTTTTTTTCTCTTCTATCAACCAGCCTTACACACATATCTTGAGAATATATGATATTCTCATATCTTGAGAAGATGTAAGTCATCTTCTCAAGAGGATGCTTTACTTCATATTCACAGTTGACTAACAATAATTAACTTATCTGGGCCTTAGCAATTCTGTTTGTGATGTGTAAGATGCATTAAAACCCATATCACTTCCATGTAACATAATGGACTGCAGTGCTAACAAGAAGTGGTAAAGGTAATAAAAGTATGTTTCAGGCAATAAAGCAAACAGATACTACTACAGAATACATACTAGGAACAGACGGCTATATTAAGACATAGTTTGCACAGACACTTTCAGAAAAAAAATATATTCCTTTTTGGTCCTGATTTCTCCACTCTAACCAAAAGGCATTAGTCACACAAAGTGTCTGTGGCTTCCGTGTAGAGGCTCAATCTAAGGGTGCTGGACTATTTTCCATTAAAGTGTTGTTTTTTAAAGGAAACCAAAATATTAAATAAAAGTATACATAGCATGAAAAGCATCTGCCTGACTCAGAAATTTGATATTAAAAAAAAAATTCCAAGGCAAAAATATTGTAGATGAAGAGATGAAGTATATTTTTTGATGCACTATCCTGGGATCTTGTGGAATTTAATTTTTCTTCATCTTGTACTCTTTTTTCCCCCATGCATTTACACTCTCAGTTAAACTACATCTCTCTTGCAGACCAGGAGCTCTCTTGGGAGACGTGCATCACAGAAGAGGCAATACAGCTGGAAAACCAGGCATGCAGGGGAAAATGGAAATTGGAGAAGTTTGAATAAAAATTGCAGTGAGGCATTTTTTTTTATAGGATGAATTTACTACACATTGACAGTCTTAGTTTTGTGATGTAAGAAAGACTACAGCAGATGATAATGAAAAATCACTTTCTCTGATTTGATTGGAGGGTGAGAAGGACAGGAAAGGAAAATAACTTCTACTGAGCTCTAGCTGTCATAGCAGATGCATCCTTTGGAGACTTAGGACCATTGCCCCAATTCTGCCCTTGCGGTCACCTGTCTTGCATCCCTGGCATTCCTCCTTCATCCTGTTATTCTGAGGAATAGGATGAATATACGACCATGAGGATTTGGGTTGAGACAGGAAAAATTAATTTCTTCCCCTGTCTCTTGCTACTTCTACCAATTGACTGAAATTGTTCACACTTTGGGAATTCAGGTTTTTTGAGTCCTAGGTTCCCAGACAGTGAAGAAGCAGGAAAGTTATGTACAAAAGAAAGTTTCAAACTTTTTAATTGGTTTTGTCTGGTTGTAAAAGAGCACTTAATGTTTGTATCTGTTAAATCTTTTTAATTATTGAGTAGTCCTGAGGGCACCTATAAATTAAAGGATTATTGGAAGAAATAATAATGTGACAAGGAAATTGGGGATACAGAGTGTTAAACTATCCTTCAAAGTGTCAGTAATTAAAATTAATTAAGGTTCATAACCATCATTGACTCTAGAAGGAGGGTGATACTATAGGGAAATAATAGGATGGAAAATTAGTGAAATAATATGAGAGATTTTTTGAATTTTTTTTTTTTTACCTCACTGACCATTTGAATACTACCAGAGAAACTTTGAAAAGTTTTTTATGAGTGGTTTTGTTTTTGAATCAATAAGTTTATTTTGGGTGGTTATCTTCCTCCAATTAAAACAAAAAAGAATTACTCAATAAAAGGTAGGAAGAATTTTTAATTCTAAAAAAGGACAAAGGAATACTTTATATTACTTTCTAATGCTTTTAAACCCCAAAGGCCCCTCCCCTGCATGTTTGTGTTGTATGAAATGCACAATAGATAGACAAGATCAAATAGACAACAATAAGATCAGTAGCATCTTATTTTACAAATGTTCATGCTTACTTGCTTTTTAGAAGCAAATATCACTGAGTATTATATGGTCAATTTAGAAGGTACTTATGAAGACTGGATGTTTTCCTCCAGTAACATGCTTATAGAGAAACATTCAGTCTCTCTATGAGACCAGTGAGTATCTTAGTTGAGGGCAAGTAGGATTTTATTGTTTTATTCAAGGAGGCATGAGTCTTGCATGGTGAATTAACCCTACATGGCCTTTCATAAAAAATAATTCTACGTTTGTTCATCCTCTGATGAGTTATATTTATGGAAGAACCTAATATCTACTCAGTCTTCTCTTCCCTTTGATGCCATATGAATAATCATATGACAAGAAATGTGTTAAAAACATATTTTATATATCTACAAAACCAAAATTATACTTGAAACTGAATTTTTAAAAACAGTGTTGCTTTTTTCAACTTATGACTTTTATCTTCTTTTTAGTGACAAGTTATACCATTTGTGTTTTATAGCTAAACACACAAAGGAATTTATTCCTTGGAACTCAGATGCCATTTAAATTGTCTATACTCAGAACTCAGGTTACCAAAGATGCTCCATTGCTGCCGCAGAAAGAACCTACTTTTCTTAAATCCAATTTTTCTTGCTCCTCGTTGCACACATATGCACCTCTGCTTTCAGCAACTGTCTTTTTATCTCATGAAGGACAGAGTAGACATTATTCCACCCACCTTGTCTGTTGGCTTAATGCATTTGCGGCATATGCCTCATCAGTTGTCAATGATATACAGGGAAGGCATGAATATTTTCCATTCTGCTCCCTGCTCCTGCCTTTCCCGAGACATCATGTGGTAGACAAGATCAGGGCCCACAGAGGGTGCAAATGTGCCTCTCTCAGTGTGCTTACACTACCCATTGCTCAGGCACTGATTCTACAGCAGCGAGATGACTCTTCCCAGAGGTGGAGCAGGAGATCAGTCCACTCTGTTGAAACTATTGCCTTTTTTATACAGTATGGTCACTAAGTGTCATGGTTTGAGAACCCCAAAAATCCAGTTCCCTAGTCCAAGCCCCCTCCCACATCTCAACCCAATGTGAGATGGGTTTTCCAGACACCACACGAGTCTCAAAATGGAGGAAAGGGATTATATATTACAATGACTGGACAAATAAATACTACAATACATTATATACAATCTTAACTATCTCTACCATGACATAAAAGTATTTACAATGGATCAAATCTCTTCTCCCCTCCAAATAAAAGTCCAGGAGGGAAGAAGGAAAGATCCCTTTCTACTCTCAGAGCAGCAGTGTCTCTAAGGCAGCAGGTTCTCTGTCTCTCTCTTCCATGCAGCAGCTGTAGCTGGATCTCTGCCAGTACACACGAGGGGGTATCCAAGCCCCTTGGCCACTCGTCTTCAAGCGAGGGTCTTCTCTTCCGTGGGCTGCGTAGCAGGGACAAAACTCGCTTCACCACGGTCATATCATGGGGTGTAAGACCCCCATGAAGGTCCCTTCCTCAGGGGATTCACCCCTGAGTCAGAACATCTTGGGTGGCTTTCAGTTGAAGGCCTTTGCCTCAAGAGTTCTATCAGAGCTTCTGTGCTCTGATCTCAGGCTGCCAGCTTAGCTTGGCAGCAGCGGGGTGGGGGGGGCGGCAAGGTCATCCCCTCTGCATTCTTTCTCCATCCTGGTCCAGCTTTCCAGGACGCTTTGAGCTTCTCAGCTCCTCTCTGTAGTGCTGTAGCACTCCACGACTCTTTCAAGTAAGAGTCCATCATCCTCCTTTTTTCTTGGAGGTCTCAGAGGGGTATGGGGTTTTGTTTCAGTTCTTACCCCAAATTCCTCTCTCTCTCTGTAGAGCCTAATTCTCTCTCTGCTGCTGGCTCTCTCTCAGCTCTCTCAGACAACTCTGTGTCTTCCTTGCTCAGCTGCATGTTTGTTTCTGCTGCTTCTCCAGTTCAGTTCTTATCTGTTGGCTTTCAGCTATAGCCTCTGTTCACTGCTGTCTCTGCCGCTGCTCACTCACGGTGGAGAAAACTTCTTTCAGCTTTTTAGTTACAGGCACCTAGACCAGTCTAACACTGTTCCAAGTCCCTGTAGCCCCCAGCTGGGGGCTGGGGGGGCCAGAACCCCCCAGGGGCTCCTGCCCTCACTCCTCGTGGCTTTCACAACATGGCTACTTCTTAACAACTACTACAGCTACCTTCTCTTCCATTCTGCTTGTGATATGTTTATATTTTGCAGAAGCGCTCATTGGGTAAAACCTCAAAACTTCAAGGGTCACCACCCCCTGGGGTTTTACCATTTTATAACTGCAGGGGGAAAACTGTTTCCCCCCACCACACTAAGTCAGGTCTCAGGTGTGAAAAAGAACATGACTATCTGGCACTGTCATGACAACTGGGATGGATACCTGTCATCCTACCATAGAAAATTTTGGAGTGAATGATTTCTGAAGGATGTAGCTCTCCTCTTTCCTCAACAAGTACTAGGTTGACAGAATTAAATTGACATTTGACCTCTTTCTCTGGAGGAATCAATATTTAAATACAATATAAAAAATGGAAGACTCTTTTTACAGAAAGGAATAAGATTTTGTCTTCTGGAAATCCTCTAAAATAATGGTGATTAGGGTACTTTCTGGCACCTCATGTTTGAATTTTCTCACCTGGAGGCACAAGGAAGATCCAGGTCTCCTATGCAGTGGTCTAACCAGTGCCAACAATGGGATTTGAGGGTCCAGTCATTTTTTTTTTTTTTTTAATTGAGGCACGGGAATAAACTGTTCTTGATTTTTAAGAGGACCTTCTACTCCTCAGCCCTAAATCTGTGTCTTATTTCTTATGTCACCTAAGCTCCTGCAGAATCCACAGTGCCATTTCATTGCTGTGGCTCAAGATGTGGCACTGGAAGAAGAGAGGGAAGAACTAACTGGGCCAGAAACAGAGGGACCAAAATGGTCTGTGTACTGCTGATTCTTGCTTGGGGTAGCACTTGGCACTGTAACTGCTGGATAAAATATGCAAGCAGGTCCCCACTGCTGAGCTGATTCACCTTCTAGTGGGAAGGTTTAAGCAACTCCCCTGGAGGTAGGTCCTGAGCATTTCCAGGCTCCTTACCATGAAACCACAAACCAAGACCTGGGCAGACATAAAGTGTCCTCACTGCCCACACTGTCTGCTTATGGTGTGTTACCTGGACTGGAGCAACCAGGGGGGCCTTTCCTCTGAGGTGCAGTCTGAGGGACTCTGCCAACTCTAATGACCTGGAGATACTGATGGGGAAAGGAGGGGGGGGGCATGCTCATGTTTTTCTAGCCCCAAAATCTGAAGCAAGGAAGCATTAGACGCTTTACTTTGAAGCAATCAAACCAGAGTTTTCTAAGGGTTCACTCAGGTTTAGTAATATTTACTTTAAACTTAGAGTGCTTGAAATTTGAAATACTTGGATATCAATGGACTGGTACTTTTTTTGGAAAAAACCTTGGTGGAAAAAAAACCTCAGTGGAAAAAAACCTCAGGCTATCCCTCCTTCTAGAAAAAGCATTAACTATCACAGATAATGTAATAGGCAGAGAAGTCACTGCAAATTTTTCAGGTATGTTGCATGATAAACAAAAGAAATAGGCATCCAACCTCTTTCACAGGTTTCCTTTACTTGGTTTCTTATGACTCTTATGACCACAGGCAAAAAAATTCAGCACTGATTGTAAAATATGTCATCCCAAATGTATTTTTTAAGTTTATTTGTAGTTAGCATTTTTTCATGGGAGCTAAAAGGCATCTGAAAAGTTTAAGTTAATATAAATCTATATGTATGTATACGCACATGTGTATGCAGAGCTAGAGGCTAATGTGAGTCTGAGTGAGAAAGAATGAAAGAAGCACAATATTAGAGAGTTTCTGGAAGTGTAAATAATCTGTGCCATCTAGCTTACTGCAAAGGAGAAAAAAATCAGATTGTTTCTCCTTCTGTGAGCAGACAAATTACAGAATCCTTTATTTTCTTTATGAAAAGTGTTTTGAATATCCTTATCTAAATCTAAAGTAGCATTACTGAAGAAATAGGAAATAAGCAGAAGACGTATAAAAGGCTACATTACATGTATAGATTTACATCTTTCTGGGCTCCCTGTGACCTTTTGGAGAGGACTTAACTCATCTGTTACACATCTATGATTTAGAGATGAGAACTCTTTTACCCAAACTTTCAGACCATTGCAATTCCAGTTATTAATAACTTATATCCTAACTAAATATGCATTTTTTCTGGAACAAAGGCAAAAATTTTGACTATTAATTACATATAATAACTAATTTTTTATTTGCTTCTTCATGGTCTCATTTTTCCAGTGAATAAGCTTTGAATAAATTTACCTACATTTGAGTTCTTTGAAAAATTGATTGAAAAAAATAACGCATGCAATTACTTGGAATACGTGCACATGAAAATAGTCCTTTGTAAATAAAGTGACATCATTTTAATATAATGCCATTTATGTGTTGTGCATTGGTGAGCCTAAACTTGAAAATGCTTCAAAATCTCCATGGAAGGAGAAATTTTTGTTAAAGTTGAATTGATATTCATCCTTCAGAACTAATTGTATATTCAACTTAAAGAAATCTCACGCTCAAAATCATGAAATTATATATCATATGTGATTACACCAAGCAACAATCAGATATAATTCATAATGTTCTGCTTCTGCATGCACCGTCTGAGGCGGTTTTCAGGTAAAAGTATCACGTATACAAACAAATGATCTAAGTAGCAAGGAATGAAACAAGCAGGGGGATCCAACCTCCCATTCCTCTGCAACAGGAGGGGCTGAGGCCTGGGCTAGGGGCTGATGGGGGTCCCTGGATGCCTTCAGGAGCTGATCCCATCCACCAAAGACAGATGCTTCAACTTCAGGTGGACTGGAACCTTAACCAACAGCTTAAGAAAATAGTTTCTTCCTTATTTGCCTTATTTACCAGTGAGTTGGCATTTGGAATACAAACCAAGAAAACTCTGTAGACAAACGAGTATTCTGACTATAAATTATTATTCTAGCACATGAACACTGTAGAATTACAGTATCTGTTTATGCAGAAAGCAAGATATGCATTTAATATTAAAGTGGTTCCAAGATCCCGTTTACATGATAATTTATACATATGCATTATAAAACTGTTTACCATTCTTAGCTCTGTAAATTTGCATGAATACAACCTAAATATGTTGTAGAGTAATTAATTCTTAAATATACGTACATAAGAGATTTTGTATTTTTTTTTTTTTTTAATTTCAGTGTCTGCTGGTCCCTTTCTCTGTAAACATTGCACTTAGAGTGTCAGGTTGGAAGAAGAACACAGTAGTACCATGCAGGAGTATTACTTATTTGAGCAGGGAATTTTAAATTATGAAAACATATTTTTGTCGCAAGGTATGACAGGCTCTTGGGTTCAAGAACATGGCTTCTTATGCACAACAAGCATGTAACAGAACTTTTTGTTTAATGTATAGACCTAATTTACAGAGTAATGAGAACTAGGGCCTAGGCCGCAGTTCTGTCTTGTGCAAACCCAGCCTTTCTCAAGTTGTCCCTACAAATGTGTGTGCAGGGGCAACTGTGCTTGGCCTGGCCACCAGAGGTATGGTTCCCTTCACTCCAGATTTATTGGATGTGTTTCAAGCGCCTTTAAAAATGAATGCCTGGTGTACTAGAGGTATAAAAAGTAAGATTCCAGTTGTGGAGACTTCTGTTTAAGTGTCCTGTCTCACAGCACTGCTTTTATTAAAAATGTTTGTCAAAGACTGTAGAATATCTACCTACACATGATACTACTACACTGTCATCTACTTGTTCCCCTACCAACACGTGAGCAAAATTAATTAAAGGTATTTTTATTTTGGTCCTATTTAAAGAGAAGTCCAGAGGAGGGCCATGAAGATGATCAGAGGGTTGAAGCACCTCTCTTATGAAGATAGGCTGGGAGAGTTGGGGCTTTTTAGCCTGGAGAAGGCTCCAGGGAAACCTTCTAGCAGCCTTTTGGTATCTGAAGGGAGACTACAAGAAAACTGGAGAGGCATTTTTACAAATCCTAGTGATAGGACAAGGGGGGAATGGCTTTAAACTGAAAGAGGATAGGTTTAGGTTAGATATTAGGAAGAAATTCTTTACTGTGAGGGTGATGAGGCACTGGAACAGGTAGCCTAGAGAAGCTGTGGATACCCCATCCCTGGCAGTGTTCAAAGCCAGGCTGGATGGGGCTTTGAGCAACGTGGTCTAGTGGGTGGCATCCCTGACCGTGGCAGGGACTTGGAACTAGATGGTCTCTAACGTTCCTTCCAACCCAAACCATTCTATGATTCTATGATTCCCATGAAAACTGGTTTACAAGGAGTGCCCTCCCTACCCCATGCCCCCAGCCTGACCCAGCATGGGTAAGCTAAGTAGGACAGAGCAGTCCTGATGGAAAACAGCTGCTCGCCTGGAAAAGTTAACAGCCTCGTGAGAGATACCGAACAGCTCCAGAGAAAAAGCCCGGATCTGATCTCCCCTCTTACAACAGAGGGAATAAATCCCTTCCTGCCTCCCTTTAATGGTATCTAGGAACTAGGAAAAAACAAAATACACGTTGTTTTGTGTTGGTTTTTTTTTTTTTTTTTTTTTTTTTTTTTCCCCAAGTGGAACGCGGTCGGTATCTGGCTCTGCGCGGTGCTGGAGCCCGGAGATGGGTTCAGGATCCGCGCACTCTCCCCGCGGTCGCCGCCGGGTGTCAGCAGCGGCGCTGGGCTGCGGGAGCCCTGCCGCCAGAGCCGGGGAGAGGGGAAAAAGGATTAATGCCTTCCGAGCAGCTTCTTTCCCCCTGTGTCACAGAGGCTTTTTGTATGTCGAAAGATAAATATTTGTGTTTTCTGAGTCAGCTTCGCCTGTGGTGGATAAAGGGCTCAATAAATCCTCTTGTCTGTCCAATAAAGAAAACAGTGTTTCATGCTCGTGTGACATCACAAATATTTGCCAGGTCCACCTGGAGGTCATCAGTGTGCAGTTGTGCCCTTCAGCCTCTCGTTTTCAGATAGAATTTAGTTAGTGCCTTTACTCTGTCTTATCAACACTGATTTTTCATTGTGCATACGATAAATATTAACTGGTGGCTGGAAACCTGCTTTCCTTCACTTAAACAGTTTCCCTGTCTCCTACATTGCACCACTATTGTACTATGAGGTTAACAGATACCAACAGAAAGGAAGGAGGCCACATGTTTAAACAAAAAGGGGCTATCTTGGAAAGGTTGGGATGAATGCATCTTCTTGCAGGACATAGATTTAGGCAAAATATTAAGCTGTTTTCCCTTCACATTAGATTATGTCAACAAACACTTTGTAAAGATAGGTCACCCACTGTTATTTGATATTTAGATGGAAATGTGGTGGCTGTCCTTATCTATGAGGTAGTGACCTTAGTTCAGGAGACACTGTGAGTCTAAAGGGCAATATGTCTGCAGTAAATAATATTTCTTATTCCAGGAACTATTTATTCAGAGTAACAGGAATAGTTCTGAATTATTATCCAGACCTGATGCTCTGTGTCGTCTGGCCCTTCTTCTGTCATCTCCCCCTCTTTTACCTTGCTGAGTTGTTCAACAACTATATGCCTTTACCAGTAATAAGAAATATAAATCTGTATTACCCATATAGATATGCCTGTACTCCATGAGAGCACTCAGTAGTTCTTGTTTCTGTAGAGTAACAAGGTATCACACAAGAAATGTATCTTCATGTCAATTTTTTTTACTCATTTCTTCCTGCTTTTCTGCTACAGGAAGTAGTAAATAGAAGCTTTCTGGTACAGCCATCCCTCTCTAATCCAGTCACTCAGATAACCAGTGACTTCAGGTGCCTCTGTGTCTCCAAACATTTTTACTACAAAGTCTGGATTTCTTCTATTTCTGAATTTAAAAAAAAGAGAAAAAATAGTGAGAGAGATCTCCACCTCACATATCAATTAAAACTTTCAAGTAGAATTGTTTAAATCTCATTTTCACCTCTCTATATGAGTTTCTCATTGTTGCCAGCCTCTCCAACAGACCTCATTATCCTGGAGGTTTCTTAAAATTCCAGTCAGAGGAGTAGTTTGATTTTTCAGAGAAGTCTAGCTTTTACCAAAACAAACCCAACAGCTGTAGTAACAATAACTTAAAAGAAAGAAGAAAAGGGAATTTGTGGTCTCTGTGTTTGAGCACAAAACCTCAGCCACTAAATGAACAAACAGATTGAAAGGGGGAAAAAAAATTAAAAATTCTTCTGCTTCTTTTACACTTGCATGATTATAAGCAAAAAAAAAAAAAAAAAATTTATTTCATCTCTTTTTGATCTTGAAGAATGCTTTTTCAGTGTTCCAGATTGCCATAATTGCATCCTGACTTCCCTGAAAGTTTATCCAATTATCAGTTCTGAAAGCTGAGGGTGCATTTTATAGGCAACACACAGTTTCAGCTATCTAAGAAAAAGACAGAATTTGATCTTGGATCCAGTGCTATATGGAGGTATTTCTGGGATACCTTAGCACTGGGCAAGAGGAATAAAAGGCAGTTTTGAAGCCGCCATTGAACTCTGACTCTCAACAGCACATCTGAATGATGGTTCCAGTGTATCTTCATTCACTTTCTTGGGAAAGGAATTGTTTACAACTCTTAACATGCATGTGCTGATTACACATGCCGCTTCACGCAGTTTAATATATATCAAAATCAATGGGCATTGGAACAGACATAAAAACTTGGCATAAACTTGATGACTCAAGTGGTTTAAAAATGGGATAAATTTATTAATCCTTCAGGACAACTAATTTCTGCTCCTTATTTGTTGAGCATCTACTCTAATCACGGTAAGGTGGGCCAAGAAGTTACCGTGTTCCTGAATTGCTATACCTTTGTTTTGAAAAAACTATGATTTCCAACTGCTGACACACAGTGAATTCTGGAGTTCTGACATCTAATATGTGCAGTACAACTGTGAGACTGCGTTCCTCGGCAGTGCTCAGTTATCTAATAGGTGCTGAATCCTCTGACCCCTATGCGTAGGTATAGGTATGGCGCTGGCAGTTGTTACCTTTGCTACATTTTGGCGTCAGTTCAAAAGACACCAGAATAAGACCTTTTAAAAGCTGAGTGAATCAGAGTGCCAGTGGAACAGTAACTAAACACGTATGCAGGCACTTCAACATGAGTGACCTTCTTTAGAACACCTGGAGTGCCTGCTGAAGTCAGCAAGACTAATGTTAAGATGGTGGGCTACAAATTCTTAGGAAAAAGCAAAACCCCATTCTTCTAAGCTTCTAAGACACAGTCTAAGTCTAACAGATGCCTTGCAGATTTCACTCAGGGGTTAGAAGGTTTAAATATTACTGAAGTGATGCCCTAATTGCTGCACAGCTGCACAGGCACATAGTCATCCTTATTATCTATTCATTGCTCTCTTAAGCTTGTATTTGCCTAAAGTAGATTGGATTCTCTTCTTTTCTGTCATACCTTTTTTTTTTTCCTTTATGACTTTAACTTGATTTTGTTTGTTCATATAATTTTTTTTTTATTTCTTCGTACTTTGTTATAATTTTCCTCATGATTTCCCCACTTATATTGAATCAGCCTTCCTTACTCTTCCTTCCAGAGCTGATCTCCCCCTGAAACTGACAGCAGTGTTCACCCTTTTTTCACGGATGAGAGATACTGAGTGTCATTCTTAAAGTTACTGGCTCGAATTACTGGGAAAGTCGTTTCAATGTTGCCACCCAGAAGGACTGCTTGAGTGATCTGCGTATGTGCTGGTTTTCAGTTACCATGTTACATTGATTAGAAATGTAGTTCTCTTGAATGTCAAGAGAGACCTACTTTCCCCTTTCCTTTCCTCTGTATATGCATTGCTTGCAGCAAGAATATGATGACTTTTTAATAGGATATGTTGTTGTTGTCATTGTTTAGATAACTAATGCTACAGTAGCGTGAAAGAAAGGGAACAGAGTTCAGTTGCTTTCAAATTTATTTTTTTTTCCATTGACAAACAGCAAAATATTGTACATTCATAGCATGAGAAAAAGGAAATAATAAATACAATCAATGCAGATGATTAATGCTCTTCACTGAGAGTTAACAATGACTTTTGCACAGGATAAGAACGAGATTGTCCTGTAACAACCTAGTTCTTTAAGACAGATGAAAATGTGCATTGAGTGTATGGAGGGAATGAAAGCACCTAGGATGTCATATGACAATGAGATTCTGAACTCCTTAAACCAGAGCTGCCAAAAGCCCTTAGACCAAGTGCTTTCAGAGAAACAAAATTCCTGTCAGCATCAGCATTTTCCACTGCCAAATGGTTTAAGTTTTGTAACAAATCTTGAAGAAAAATGTTCTTTTTGCTCCCAGACACTTGAGGCTGTCACACTGCTCAGTTATGACACGGCCATTGAGACAAAAAGAACCACAAAAGTTCTGCACAACAGCATAGTGGCAAACAGTACCTGACTGCACCATTACAAGTGGAGCTGCACAGAACATCCAGAAAGCCACTGGGTTTAAAATGCTGCTGAATGTTGCTATGACCCTTGCAAAACAGACCTGAAATTTACAGTTGATCAAGGATGGCATTTTAGGAACAATGAGCTCTTTCAGCCTGAAAGAGAATTAGTAGAGATGTAATAGCCATGAATATCATTCTACTGTTTCAGGCCTCAGTGGACTATGCAAACAGTGGCAAACCCACATGAGGATGTAACAATTCTTTCCTGTCCCAAATCTTCTCCATCCTTTCACTTCCCCTTCTCCCATCTTACCTGATATAGACACTGCTGTTCCTGGGGCAAAACACTACCCTGAAGCATTGTCTTGAACAGGAGTGGCAAGACATATGACACTTTATAAAGTGCTGGCAAAGTGCAACCCTGTGTGTGATCTCCTCTTAGGACCATGAGAGGTTTCCAGGAATGTTACAAGATCAGGGCAGGAACTAGATTCCAAAGAGCTGTTTTGTTTTTTTTTTTTTTTTTAAATATATTTCAGAAGGAATAACCTTTAAAATGTTTTCCACAGCCTCCTTACACTGACCTGTGAACAGGGGGAGTATGGGGCAGTAGTCTAACACCAGCATGAGCAGTTTGCACTCAAAGTGATTACAGGATTCAGATTCATGACCTATGAAATTCATGAAGCCTTGAGAAAAGCCTTTGTCCACAGATAATTTCAGCTCATCCACAAGCTGTTTATCAACTTTATTCATCCTCTTTGATTTACATAGACACAGGAATAAAGAATTGCTCAAATAAGAAGGACTGCAAAAGAGTTATAATTTTATTGGACTAAATTATCCCTAAAATGAATAAATATTTAAATGTGAGCAATCATATTGCAGCCACACACATTAGATGTTTATTGCCCAGTGCTGACCTTGTTTTCACACTATTTTTCTTCTTTATTGTCCTTTGTAGCTCTTTGATGATGTTATTTTCAGTTCATTTCATATGGCTCTTTTTTTGCTGTTCATGAATTGCCAGAGAATAATGGGACAATTCTTCAGCAATTACACTGAAATGAGCACAACAATGCCCTGGTTATGTTTCCTATTTCAGTACACATGAGCACTGCATGCCATCTTTTTCCTCAAGTTTCCAATATATGAAACTTTATAAAGTTATTATTCAATGTTAGATTAGACTACTGACACCAACGAATTCCTTTTAATTTTTCAGTATACAGTCCAGATGGGGTATCAGTAGATTCTTCAGTCAGACCAGATAAGATCTAAATCACAGAAGGGTTAGGGTGTGGAAAACCAATCTGCTCAAGCCATTCTTCCTGTTTTTTAGTTCTGTGACTGTCTAGTGACAAAGCTGTCAAGTAGAAGCAACAACATGTGCTTCACTTGCACTCCTTGCTGAGTGCCCTGAAATTCAATGATTGCAGGTCCCACTGGCATTTTTCTGCTGGTAAAGTTTGCAGTTCACAGCACCCATAATTGTTTTTCTGAGGTGACAGAAGCACATTTTGCAGTTGTCCTTTTCTTAAAAATCAGACTTTTAAAAATTCCTATACATAAAGAACAAAGCCTTCTGGCCTTGTAGGTTTTCTTTCTTGTAAGACCTAGGCAAATCATTGGGTAGCAGCAGCAAAGAACACAAATCCTGTTTCTTTTAGATATGTAAGAGAACTGAGATGCAGTCTCTCCTTTAGAAATCAGAGGGGGTTAGATATCCAGCTTTCCATTACAGCTTAGTTGTCTTCCACAAAGTGTATGTTTTTTGCTCAGAAAAACAATCTTAGAAAAACATACCCCATGGAAAGAACTACTTAAATAAAACAATATCTTTTATTAAGAGACAAAATCCTGAAAACATCAGTCACATTGAGAAAAGTTCTAATTTCTTTTTCTTAAAATATCGCCTTCAGCGATCGCCTATCACAGAGCTAGAAAAGGAGGCTGGAATCAAACAGGTAGAGTAGATAACTGAGTAAAAATGTAAAAATGTAAAAATATAAAAATGTAAAAATGGAGTTGCTTCTTAATCTCTGTCAGTGTTATATAAAATCCATTGATTTATGATGTCAACTTCTTGTGATAAGAACAGAATCCCCTCCTTGTACAATCTCTCTTGTAAAACATTGAATAAACTGTTCAGAGGCATCTATAACTAAAGGTGTAATCACCTAGTGAAACCACACTGGCCTGAACTGGATGTTTTTATTTGTGGACAGTTGTATGGGTTTTCCCAGGTAACTTACTGGGAATTCTGGAGTGAGAAGTTGTCTCCTCGTGGAGAAAAAGCATCTTGGTGACCAAAGTTGATGTTTTCATTCATCTTCTGGTTTCACCCTTCTTGCAGTTGCATCTGTTGAGGATTGCTTGTGCCTTGGACTTACTTGAGTATGTGTAGCTGTTACTATTAGATGCAAAGATCAAAATGTCTAGAAGGTTCCCACATTTAGATGCAGTCTCTTAACTCAATTAGGTACTTATTTAGTCTTTAGGCTAAATTATTTTAAACTTCTTTTGGTCTCCACAATGGCATTTTGATGTCTTAGTCACTGAAAAGATTTGAAAAATACTATTATTTCTTCTATTTTTTTTTTTTTTTTTTACATTTCCATTGTTAAACATGTTTTATGAGCTATTTGGGATATTTCTGTGTCATGCTGAAATGTCCAGAAGTTTGTGCAGATACTGCATATTTAGGTGTCTAGGTATTAAATAACAAACTTAGGAGGCAGAGAGAAGCCTTGCCCTTATGTCACTTGGGCATCTAAACTGTCTACTTCAAAAATTCTGGAGTTGACAAGTTATTAGAAAGCTTTTAAATTTAATGTTTTTAAATATAAAACATTTAAACATAAAGCATTTAAATGTGGAGTTTAATTTTTCACGCTCTCATTTATTATGTCATATTATTTAATTATCATAATACATATGAGCATACTTCATAATTTACTTTATAATTTGAGAGGAATGATGGTTGGTGTCCTAGATAGGGCACCAGATGTGGATCAAGAGAGTTAGGTTCTGTATGTCTCTTTTTGTCTCAGGCCATCCTTTTTTGGGGACACTGGCATGGGGAGTGGGTGAAATTCATAGAATCACAGAATGGTTTGGGTCAGAAAGGACCATTAAAGAACATCTAGTTCAACCCCGAATCAATGAGCAGGGACATCTTCAACCAGATCAGGTTGCTCAAAGCCCCACGGGGGAACCACAACTTCTCTGGGAAACCTCTTCCAGTGCCTCATAATAAAAAATATCTCCCTTATATCTATTCTGTATCTACCCCATTTTAGTTTAAAATTCCCACCTTTCTCTTGAAATTGAATGAGATTTCTGGACTCTAAATTCCTAGCTAAGTAGACTCCAATTTATTATGTGAGGTAGTGAACACAATGAGACACCCAACTCAGAGGGACCGTTTAAACTTGACGTAAACAGGGGAAAAAAGCACAGCCCTAAAATGATCCTATAAAATGTGAGATGCTAATGTAGATATGGATAATTCTTTAAGGGTTTGTCCCTCCCTTGATTTTACATTATTTTCCCCCAGTTAATCAAATTTACTATTAAAAAAATCAGATTCAAATAGGGAAAATACCTATGTTTTTCAGTGCATTTCTTTCATTAACCACAGCTACTCTCCCACAGCCAGTTCTTCAATGCTCTTGCACTGCCATTGATCCATATTGTTTCACATCAACTACTCATGTAACAATATGGTCTTCCTGTTAAAAGAATATCTTGCTAGACAATGGTTCTGTGGGTTCCTGGTTTATTTTTTTGTTTGGTTGCTTTTGTTTGTTTGGGTTTTTTCAAAGAAACAAAATATGCCATGGGTTGGATTTATTTTGCGTGGCAAACTTTTAAACCTCCTTAATATCTTCTGACCTGTCAAAGGAGAAAAGTTCTCTTCAGGTGGGACAGATTTGTGCTGATTAGATTTGCCATGTTATTTTCAGTTGAAGTTTGACTGTGTAGGAGTTACATAAAAACCAGTGAAAATCTCAGATGTGAATTCAAACACTATTCCCTTGAATGCAGCTGCTAAAAAATCCCCATGGATACAGTTAGCCTTGCTTCTAGCACAGTAGTCAAATTGCCATTCTCTCTGTGTTCTTAGGGAGAGTGAGTCAAGCCATTTAATAGCTGTAAAGAAACCTGAGAATTAAAAAGGTCCCTGGGTTATTTCATGCTATGAAGTATTCATTTTTTGAATCAGATTTGTCAGTACCAGTGGTACATATGCACCAGCATCACTGCAGAGCCATATTTTCTTTAGACCACAGTACTTTTTGGAGAGATCCAACTCTGATGGATACACTGAGCAGGGTCAAACCATTCTCTCTGAGTTGGTGGAAACAGCAGGGAGCATGAAGTAACAAGCCAATACTAAATGCCCCTGAAAATGAGTCACTTCATGGGCTTCATCTTAGCAAGTCAGTGTCCATGGAGACTGTGGATAGAACAACAACAGATGGACCTTAAAGACCTTGGTGTTTCTGTTAGCAGATGCAGCTGTTGCCAACTCTGACATAATTACAGACTTTGAGGTACAATTGGTGTTTGCTTCCGGAAAGTCTCGGCTTGTTAGATCTGCACTCTAGGTCACAGAAGGAAGGGAAAATGGTCCAAGAACTGCAAGCAAAAAGAGGGTCTGTATGTTTTTGACTATGACAGATTCAGTTCCTAGTCTGTTTACTTCTTGATTAAACTACATAAACATTATATGAGCATTAAATAGCGACATTATTAAGGTAAGTTGGTTCAGAAACAAGCCAGGTGTCTGCTGTTCTAAAGCTGGAAGGTTCAGCATTCATGGAAAAGCTTGTTGTCCTTCCTCCTTTCCCTCCAAAAGTGTTAGCTCTCATAAAGCAGAAATTACAGGTGGTATAATGCAATGCCTTGGCCATTCATTTGGTACATCCAGACATTAATGTAATACTGATTAAACTAAGAGTCACTTCCTTCTCCTGCAGTCCCCCCAGATCTTTTACCTGTAATTTTTCTTCAATATAAGACCAGTATATTTCGTTAGTGTGAGTGGTGCAGAGTCCAACATTAGCAACTTTTTCTGCGATGAGTCTCATTTTGAGACTGATCGAGCTTCCATTTGCTCTGCCATACATCAAGAATAAATCAATGTGTATTAGTAGGACTTATCACACTGGATCCAAATTGGTGAAGGATGAAGAGAGCCAAGCTCCCTACATCCTATTTCTGGTGTGCATTCACCCTGCTATTTCCGGACCCTTCATTGCTCGTGTTGACAGTGTCTTAAGCTTGTGAACATGATGGTCCTATTTACTGTCTTTTAAAATTGTCTCTACTAGACTAGAAAAAGAAGGGTGCTCACTGATTTCTGAGCTTTCTTTTACTCTTTGCTGCTGTTTTTGTTATTGAGCAGCTTTCACAGATCCAGCTTTTTTGAAAGTAAAGGAATTAGACTGTCAGCCAGTCTTTGCTTTAATGGATTGAGTTAGTGCCTTGTATCTGCAGTTTTCTCTCTAGAAAATTCATCTTTCTGAAATGCTCTGTGATTTTTCTGGGAGCACAAGCAAAAGCTGCTGGACATGGAGAACTATGGCATAGTACTTTGGCATAGTAGTTTGTTTTTTTTTATCAGAAAAAGAAAAAGATGCCCTATCTGGATAAAGAAGGTGCAGTAGCAGTGAAATATTTGCTCCGGAATGAATGACCTCAGGTTCTCTTCTAGCAGTTTCAACTAAGCTCTGAAGCAGGGATCTTGACAGAAGGCTCTTGTAAACACTGGACAGTTTTGAAAACAAGACTCCAGGGTGCCTGCTTGTGCCATTGTCCATCATTAAAATGTAAATGAGGGAGGGAAAACATGTAAAAATTTTGCAGAATGTATCATAAAGTCCAGCCTCACAAGGATGTTAGTGTGTCTTCCACACCATAGATATTAGTTGCAGTAAGGACTGCAGAGAATTAGCAACCAGGTGCTTGTTAAACAGATTAATGTACATGTTACACAAGTAGGAAGGGAAAGCACAGGCAATGAGGAGATGCTGAAGAAGCTGAAGCTGTGAATCACCTGTAATTTGAAGCTAACTTTATCTAGCTAACTTCTAAAATCTGGCCTAACCTAAGCTCCTTTAGACACATAATTAAGTGAATATATGAGGATATTTCCTCTACTGAGAAGAGATTGGAATATCTGTTTTGTTCAGTGCAAAAGTCCCCCGTTGTTAATATCCCAATATTTTCCACTTAAATTGAGAATTCAGGGCTGTAGTGAATTCACATGCTGGGTCCTGTCAAACACTTCATTCTCTCTGTCATTCACAGAAAACTTCAGAGCCATACCATCTATTCATAATACCATTTTTTTTCATTTTGCTTTCTGAGTGGGTAAGAGAAAGTTACTAAAGTGTCAGATTTTTCATGTGTTTTGACCTACAGACACAAGTCAGCATCAGTATTGACTGCCATAAGACAAGGACAAAGACAGATGGAGGGAATTACTTTCTAGTGCTGAAAAAGGAATGTTTCCAGAATTCAGTAAAAGTAATGTAATGGAGCTGTGAAATTAGTTATTCAAAAAAGAAAATCCATGTATTAAGGTTGCCTGTGAACTTTTTAAAATATGAAAATAGCTGATTTAGCAATAACATAGCAAACTCAATGTTTTTATCTATTCTGCCAACCACTTTTTCAGAGCTCTTTTATGAGCTCTATGGTACCAGCACTCGCGGTGACAGACTGCAAAGATTATTTCTGCATGTCATTCTAATAAAAAGTATTTTTTGGGTAATGATAGCCATAACACATGGACAAGACATTTATACAAACTCCGTTACTTTGTGAGGGTTATGTCATCATAAAAATGAGGGACGTTCAACATTTCTGATTCCTGAATGAACCAGGAGCATTGAAAAAAAAAGGTGTTTCATTGGTATTGCATGCTATCTGACCCTTTAAACTGCAACTCCTTTCCAAGGTTGTTTTTAGAGTGGCATTATTGGATGCTATGTTGCCCTCTCTACCCTGAGGCTTTTCAAGACTATACCTGCATCTCCTAACAGGAAGATCTGTGTGGATTGTTTCCACTGTCTTTTGCTGTTGGTTTCACTGGTGTAGATTGCCAGCTGAAATACAGAAATACAGACAATAGGTCTTGATTTTTTGATTATCTATATGCTACAAATTAATCTCAAGCTGGTTTATTTTATTTATTTATCTATTTATTTATTAATATTGGTTGACGAACAAACACTCATGGTTGCATTTCTTCTTTTCAGTGTGAATCACTTTCCTTTTGTGTTCTACTCCCAACAGATTTTTCTGACAGCATCAAGGTGATAAGAAGCAGAGAAGATGCAGAATGACTCAGGTCATGCTTATTCCCTGATGCACTGCTACTTAGTTGGTTTCTAAACAATAAATGTCTGGTATCTGTCCTTCTATGAAAACTATGGGAAAAATTATAATTTTCTGTATCAGTAGGGGAAATACTTTTCATCTAGGGGTGTTGTTCTTCAGTTTTTCAAAAATGAAAAGCTTGACCTTTAATAATGGTATCTTTTTTTTGAGTCCCCCAGCCTACCTGAAGCTTATCCTATTAATAGTGCACTCAGCATTGAGATATCCTCTGTTAAATGAACATGACAAACTCTCACTTGAGTAGAAATACTGTAAAGCAAATATTGTTAAGTATCATTTGCTATGGAGAAAAGCTTATAGTAAGCACTCTGTTGCAGCTTAGCTTATTTTTCCCTTTTTCATGCTTTCATCTGAATTCTTTCCACTGAACTTTCTGGCTGAAGCTGAAAAACTTGTATGGCACAGACAATTCCACTTAAATTATACCTTGTAACTGTCTCAGTCTAGTCTGTCTCAAATCTCCACTAAAGTGGCTCCCAGGAGTTTCAAAAGTTAGTATGATTGAAAGAACATTATTATACCTGTCTTGCCCTTTAAGGAATGCAGTGTAAAGTAGATGTTAACAATGAGTTATTCCCCATAAATTCTCCAAGGATGCTAGTCTCTGACTGTTCTCTTGTCTTCTCTTGTACTTAGTTATCTCAAAATTTGTTCAGTAACAAATTCCTGCATGAAATTTGATCTTTACATTAATGTCAGTGTCATCGAATCCCAAGTCCAATGTGTGAAAGAGGGAGAAAGTAAGCCAGATATGACCCGGATGTCTTTTTTTTGCCTATTTTCCATTTAAATTTCTATTTCTCAAATGAGATGAAGGGTAGTTGTGCACCATATATGTTTGTTCATTAATACATGGTGTAGTAGTATTAATTATGGAAAAAAGAATAAACATTATTACAGATGAGGTTTTGAACAAGAGGTTGAAATTACATTGTCCTATATGGTTTTCATAACACTGTAGGTGGAATCATATCTTTGTCTTTTGAAAGTGGGATAGTAAAGAGGTGGTCCAATGAGATGCAAAAAGAGTGAATATATCAATGTGCATAAGAACTATAGTCTCTTAAACTGCAAATGACTGCAAATACTGATTTTTCTGTAGCTGTATGAAGTCAGTTATAGTATGAAAATCTGAAAGTAAAGGGGAAGTGAGAAACACAAACTGAAACAGCACGTCAAATTTTCCCAAGTGCAGAGTCACTGACAATGGTAGCAGTTACCGAGAAATAAAAAACCTTTATGAAAACATCAATGTACCTATTTAGGAAAATAAATATACACTTAGGAGCTGATGCTTAGCCATCAGTTTCTGAAAAGTGTGTCCCATGGTCTGTGCAGTTCTCTGTCTGAGCAACTATGGCCTTCAACATGCAGTCAGAAACATGGACAATTTCTCTACTCCAGACAGTTGCAGTAGTCCTCTGCCATTTCCCTCTGGGATATTTCCTTAAGCAACCCATAATTCACAAGCACTCTGAGTCCCAGTAGGATGAGTTTGACATATATTTTTGTGGATATTTTTTGTATTTTCAGGGCTTAGGGGGAAAAAACAGTAGGCTTATGATTCAGTAGGCTTATGGAGAATTTGCCTCTCTCTGTTGCTCAGAGGTATCTTGCATTTGTGAAAGGCAGTGGTGCCTGATCTGAGCTGAACACCCAGATTTGCTACAAAGCATAACTGCAGCATTTTACCCCAAAGGGCTGCATGGATTAAAAAGTGCTGGTGTACTGTATGTCTTACACCACTTCAAGATTTGTATATTTTTCTAGTTTTGTATATGTGGAACAATATTTTTAGAGGGTCACGTCTCTTTTACTATATTGTTTCTTTGGATTTATTTCCCATTATTGACAACAGCTAAGAGTTCAGATACCTCACTGAACAAGAGTCTAAAATGTCATACAATTCAGTTTTAGTGTTTATTGACATTTTAATTTCAGTATCTTAGATTTTCAAATACACAAAGAAATACATCATAAAATCTGATGTGTGAAACTAATACACATAGGAAGAGTTCCAAGTAAGTAGGAAAATACAGCATGGAGAGAATTGAAGTACTGTGGATATCTTTGAAATCATTTACAAAAGCTCTTTCATGGTGCCTTTGGAACTACTTGGAGGTGTTCTGTCAGAGTATAGATCAGCTTAATGACCTGAGTGTGTGAGTTGACACTGGCAGGCAACTGGAACAACTACAAACTTGCATCTAGAATGTAAAGACTAAACTTATTTCCTTTACCTTGTTAATTGGGGGATCCTTAAAGCAACACCCAGGCAGAGGTACACAAGCAGAAATGAAGGCACCATTAAAATTGGTCCATGCCAGAGGATCACTGGCTTGCTGTTCACACAGGCTTATCAAGAGTTATACCCAGCTACAAGGTCACTTGGGTGATTTACAATCCTCCTCACCATTTTTTTGCTATTAACCCATTCCTCTCAGCACTAGAGATCACTGAAACATCCATGTCAGGTATTAAAATGCTTCAGTGGAGAGAACTGATGATAAAAGCTAATGGCTCCATTGAAATTTATAGATTTTGTTTCAATGATCATTCTACAGGGCTCCATATGAGGGAAGTTATGTTTTATGAAAAAAAGAATACAAAGAACAAAAAGTAGTTTTCAGCAGCTTATGAAGATTAATACATACATCAATGTTTGAGTGTAGTCCTCGATTTTTTCTTAATATTAAAACAGCAATACAGTGGGGAACAAGGATAATCTACTCGAGCATTTAAGTTTTGTAAGGATACCAATAGCAACTAACATAATGACAAACTGGTAAAAAAGAAATCACCATCATCTTCTTTCAAAGCAAATCTATTTTTCTGTGGTTTCTCCCCCCAGAAATATGTCCGGGGTTTGCTTACATTTTGATGAAACTCAGGCCTAGTCTGAGTGTTTTGGTCTGCCTAAAGTGCTTGGAGAACTGAAATCTGCCACCTGTTTTATTGCAGAACAAAGACCTCTCCCACACCATATGGATTTTTAACATCTTCCCACAGGATAAAGACAGTTGGTCTGAATAAAACCTCCATGTAACTGCAGTAGGACAGCTGGGAGCAGCCTTTCCCCCAGTGTTTGGAAAGAGGAAGGCTGCAACCAAGTATTTTCCTCCTTTTTTTGAGCAGAGAGTTCTCATATTTCCTCACACAGTCATTTCAAAGGCCTGACACCAATGAGGGTAGGCTTTTCAGTTCCCCTCAAAGGAGTTAAGAGAGCCCTGGAGAATGGGTACAGTCTGCAGCAACCTGTGAATTAAGCTGTGTAAAAAGCTTGAAATTTACTAAACCATGGTGAATGTTATTTTTCAATTTAATAGGTGTGGTTTGCTTACATTAACAACCTTGATAAATGTTCCAAACCAGTAATTAATTGCTTCCTTCATGACATCATAGCCAAGTTGACTTGTCAGAACAGAACAGTTCCTGAGATCAGTGGTGGCCACAATCCTGTAGCAGAAAATTAGCCTGAATAGGCTCATAGGATATTACTCTGTAGTGGGTTTCTGTGGCTGGGTTTTGAGGGGGGGGGATACATGGGTGGCTTCTGTTAGAAGCTGCTAGAAGCTTCCCCTGTCTGGTGGAGCCAATGCCAGCCAGCTCCAGGACGGACTTCCTGCCACTGGCCAAGGCCGAGCCAATTAGGAATAGTGGTAACCCCTTTGTGATAACATATTTAAGAACAGAAAGGTGTTGTGCACAAAGAATTCCAGCCAGGGAAGGGCAGAGTGAGGACATGTGAACAACAATGCAGACACCAAGGTCAGTGCAGAAGGAGGGCAGGAGGTGCTCCAGGCACCGGAGCTGAGGCCCTGCAGCCCGTGGTGCAGCCCATGGTGGGGCAGCTGTGCCCCTGCAGCACATGGAGGACCATCGGGGTGCAGAGACCCACCTGCAGCCCATGGAGGAGCCTGTGCTGGAGCATGAAGGAGGCTATGACCTTGTGGGAGGCCCAAGATGGAGCAGGGTCCTGCTGAGACCTGCAGCCTATGGAGAGGGAAGCCCATGCTGGAGCAGGTTTTTCCTGGGTAGGACTTGTGGCCCCTGTGGGGGACCCACGTTGGTACAGCTCATCTGTGAAGGACTGCACCCCATGGAGGAGTGACCCACGGGACAGCAGTTTGGGAACAGCTGCTGCCCAAGGGATGGACTCACGCTGGAGAGGCCCATCAAGGACTGTCTCCTGTGGGAGGGACCCCACAGGAGCAGGGGAAGGACTCCTCTCCCTGAGCCATGGCAGAAACAACAACTGACTGCAACCCCCATTCCCCATCCCCCTGCACCACTGGGAGGGAGGAGGGAGAACATGGAAGGAAGGAGGGGTGGGAGGAATGTGTTTTTAAGACTGTTTTATTTCTCACTCTGTTGCTCTTATCCTGTTAGTAATAAATTTAAGTAATATCTGCACTTTGAGTCTGTTTTGCCCATGAAGGTAATCAGTAACTGACCTCTCCCAGCTCTTAGCTCTACTCATGAATAATTAACTGGGTTTTTTTCTCTCCTCTGTCCAGTTGCAGAGGGAGAGTGAGAGAGTGGCTTTAGTGGGTACCTGGCAATTGACCAGGGTCAACCCACTACGTGGTCCTTTTTGCAAAGTGACACCAATATCCATTCGCCTCCTTATGGTGCAGAAGAAATAGCAAACCCCCTGCACTGTCAGGTCTGTTCAACAGTCTACATCAGGAGCAACATTTTGAGGCTGGAAGAAGGGGAAAGGCCTTAGGCCTAATACTCCCCTTCCCTTCTGCAACAGAAGTCCTATCAAAAGCAACAGGCTCAGGAATTGCTTAGAATTTTTTGATCCATCAAGGAATCTGAAATGTGCTTAGGGGTCCATTTGAAGAAAAGTATCTGTCAAGCAAAGATTGAAGCATGTGCCTTGCTGGTAAAGAGTTTGAAAAGGTCACAGACAAACTACATTCTCTCTCCCCATTCCCATTTATTTTAAACATATTTGATCCTGCTGTTCATGAGGCCTCAGATCTATAAACAAGAATAAATGCTCTTAGACTCTTACTTTTTCTGAGAGTAAGCTCTGGGACTCGGATGGATTGAATTGACAGAGAGGTTTATTCAGAATAGCTCAGTATGAGATTCTGTTCTCAGATTAATGATTTAATTTCAGTGAGGGACAGAGAAGATCTTTTAAAATGTCTGTTCAGGCTCATAGGTAGCAATATGTCAAGGTACTGTCAGGGCAGTTTTCTAAACAATCCCTCAGTGGTTTAAATTAAACCATTATGCGCTGAATTAGAGGTACTGTTACAAACCCTCATATTATATGGTAAGGAGTTTTCAGACTTGCTCCCTAGTGACAAAATTAACTTCAGAAAAACCCAAGAATCATGAAAGGACATCAGAGTGGGAGCTCTGGGTGTAGGCAGTGTCAAAGAGACAGAAAAGTAAGAACAAGCATTGTACTTTGATTAAACTTTTCTTTCCCTGCAGTGTGGAGGGCATATTGTGAAAAGAACATCTCTGTAGGTGGGGTTTTTTTTTGTCCTGCAAGCTCTTACAGCCTGTGTTTAAAAATACCAGCTTTTACTTTAGGCAAAAGAAGAAGTATTTGTACTATTAAAGAAGATGAGTAAAAATTGTTGCTAGTAGAACAGATTTGAGCCATATCACAGCAATGAAGCATCTGGTTTAAGTATAATAGTTAATCTGCTGGCTGTGTTAGTGGAGCTGCCTTCTGTAGTAAAATGCTTGAGCACTTGCTTTAAATCTCAGAAATCCCAGGGTGGTTTGAGCAGCAACATCTTCCATAATTAATTGCATGTGTAATGCAGTCCATTTGGGAGATCTGTGATTACTTGCTTGTATATTCTCGAAGACATTACAATATCAGTAGACTACTAATTTTAATTAAAACTTTCAACTGTCTGTTGGTTAAAATATTCATTATTATCACTTGATTATGTTGTTTTGTGATCTTCTGCACTCTCTTCATTGCTGATTATCCAGACTATACAAAAGTATGACAGTTCAAAGAATGTACCTCCTCTATAAGGGCAGTGGTCTTCAAAGATGTATTTTAATTTTGTTTTTGCTAAGAGACAAAATAACCTCCCTCTCCTCAAAATACTATGAGCTTTTGGAACACATGGACAAACCCACCATCTATCATGCCCTCAATCGTACTGTTCAACTGATCTGCAAAATGCTGATTAAAATGTAAGGCTCATACAGTGGTTTACTCATCTGTCTTTTATCTCTAGACTTTTTTTTTTAGATCCACCTGATAGAGATGAGACTCAAATGGTCACATATCTTAAGCAGACCCAGTCCGTGTCACTGCTTGTGGTCACAGTCCAAGAAAGATGTGGGAGTGCTAGAACACAGAAATTAAACCTTAGGAAAGACTGTATGTGTGAGTTTCAAACGACACCTCTTGTAAGAATCCCATCATAAGGTAAAATAAACAAATATTGATATTGTCAACATTGATGATCAAAGGTAGAACAACAGAAAATGGCTTGATCAGGGATTTCTCAAATCACAGTTTTCCTTTGCAAAGAGATAAAGAGAGAAAACATTCTGGATGTACGTGCACTCAACCCTGTTTCTGATGATAAATGACAAAATAGTTGTCTCCAACTGTGCATAAAGGGGTTGAAATCTTTTAGTGGATATCTCATTACTCCACTGTATATGCTTGACTGTATTTTTCCAAGAAGCAAGGATTCACCTAAGTTACAGTGACAATAATTGACAACTCAATTTCATATAATTTTCTTTTAAAAATCTTCTAATCTAGTATGACATAAACAGCAAACTCTCAGATTGTCAGTAAAAGTATATAAAAATGGATTTTTGTAATCTGAAATTCCACCTTCTTACTCTTAAACAAAATATCTTTGGCTTAAGTCAGTACTTGTGCATCCATTTTTTTTCCTATCAGTGGTCCAAAGCCTCATTTCCCAAAAGCTCTCCAACTCCTTTTTTTGGATTTCTTTTTGCCTTAAAGAATCCTTCTCTCAAACTGCCTCTATTGGCATGGACAAGGAAGTTTGAGTGAGTTCTATCCAATCATCAGAAATTATTCTAGAAAGCTACCCTCTCATTCAACTAGAGTCATGAGAAGTTTTTGAAGAAGCTTATAGGCTATAACTAGCCAGAATATAGCACTTCATGGACATTATATAACAGATCCTGGGCATCTAGAAAGCCACATGAAAATAAAACTTCAACATAAATGGAGCGAGAAAAAGGTTTTGAATAACTGCTGCTGGTAAATAGTAGCTCCTTTGGAAGGAAGAATGACCTCAAGAATAGAAACAAAATGTGCTGATGCTCTCACACCATAGAAGGTAAGAATCAGTTTGTCAGCACTACAGAAAATTCTGTAGCAGCTGATATTTTTATATACCATATAAAAATAACTACCACTGTTTCTTTGTCTCATCAGTAATTTTATTGCTTTAATTGTAATCATGTTGATAGTAGTTATTTCCTCAGTGACCTGTGAAACAAAATATTAGGAAGATGGTTTTGCAGCCTATTAAAGAGATAATTTGAAAAGAATTGTCCACTGCAATAGCTATGACATATAATATTCATAGACTCAGCAACTATCAGGCCTTCAGAGATGACCTGTGATCATCTGCAGGACACTATGCTGCCCTCAGACTCCTCTGAAGGGAGGAATCTTCCTTGCATGTAGTGTGGATATGCTCAGGCTGGTGATATGCCCAGCTCATCTCCCTCATTTGCGAGTGATTTGGGGTGAGCTGTATGATGTAGGGACTATTCTTGAAAGCCAAGAACTTTTCTGACTTGCCCCGGTGCTCAAGGAAATGCTTCATGATGTAGCAGCTCACTGAAAGTCTGGGACAGTTGGGACATTGGTGCCTCTCTGGCAGGCAGTGCATACTCTGTCATACTCTGCTTGAAATGGGGACAAAAGCAGGGCTGCAAACCTGAAGACAATATTGTGTAAATTGGCCAATGTCAACATATTCACTGCACCAGTATGAGTATAGCTCAGAAATTTTATCATAACATATTGATAGCTTTAATTTCCAACTATTACATCTTGTTGTATCATTATCAGGTAGATAGCAAAACCATCTATTGTCAAATTCCTTTCAGGCACTTAAATCTTTCAGATTGCCAAGTCATTTCCATTTTTGTTGAGCTAAAGAGAGGCATTCCAGGTTTTGTGATTTGGGTACTTAAACAGAGGTACCATTTTAAATGCTTTCATATATCTTGCCATGCCTCCAGCTGCTCATATAGAAAAGCAACAGCCTCTTGTAAGTACTGAGTCATACCTGCCATCTCCTCTCAGGTGTCTTGCATGGTAACCTAGCCAGTAACATTTGTTTAGGACAGGTGCAACTGTATGGCTGAGGTAATCCTCTCCATCCCATCTGGGCCTCTTCCATATTCAGCAGGTCAAAATAAGGTACTCACAATAATTTCTCAGTTTTGAACACCAGCTGAGGAATGAGAGGAATTATAACATATAATAATGACTGTTACTGAAAATGGAAGAAACCTTTTAAAAAGGGGACTAAAAGGTTTAGGCAAAAGGTTAAAATACTTGCAGTTGGTATGGTGACTGCTAAAAGACGGTCAGAGATACCAACTGTATTCTGTCTATAAAAAAGCAAAGGCCAAACAAAACCAAACACAATTGAACAGTCATTGCTAGAAAAGAGCATGAATTAGGCCAAATTAAAAGCAAAAGTGGAATAAGGAGAAGATTTTGAATAAGCTGCCAAAGGTAAAATATACAGGGTTTTTTTTCCCTTTTTTTTCTTAAAGTTGAGAAAAATGAAAGTTAACCAGAGTGCTTGTAGGACAGACAGATTCTCAGGGCATAAAGGGAATGCTCAGAGGTGGTCAGCCTATAGAAGAAAAACCAAATTAGATATTTGCCTTGATGTTTTCTAGAAGAGTACATGGGGAAGTCTTTACAAAGAAAGAGAAACCCTCTAAAAGTGAAGAGTCAAATTTCTCAAACTGAAAAGTTTTTAGACAAGTAGGTAAAATGATTAGTCATAAATAAAAGAACCGGATGTTATTCTTTCAAGCATTTAAACAGAACTTTAAAATGAAATTGGGAATCAATCTAAATGGTATACAATGGTAGTGTAGTTGACTAAATAATTTCCTACATTAGAGAACTCTAAAGTAGTAGGTGACAGAGGCAATGTAGAGGACTACAGACTAGACTTTGATTTTCCTAGTGGATGCATAATAACCATAATAAACAGCAGACTAAAGCAAATAGAATTCAAGAAGGCAGACTTTCTTGTATAGATACAAGAATATGACACGTGGTAAAGAATTAGCAGAGCTTTCACATAGGGAATTTATGCCTCACAAATAACCCAAAGCTCTTTGAAAGAGTCATTGATATATGAAGATAATTACCAAGTTGATCTACTTGGATTTTCAAACATTTTGACATGATCTCTCATCAAAAATGTTTAAGAAAACTAAGCTGTCTTGAGATTAAAGATAATTTTTTCTTGTGACTTAATAAAAGCAAATATTATAGGAAACTCTGAGAGGGGAAAATGGGGTTATGTGGTTGCAAGAAAGGAAACAAAAGGTACAGATAAGAGAGGCATTACAATGGATGTTGCTTTTCAGGAAGTTTAGCTATTCCATGTATTCATAAATGACCTAGAAAAGAAAGTAAGTACAGGGTGACAAAATTTGCTGCTGCTGAGATATTACTCAAGGCATTCAACTCTCAAATTGACTGCAAAGAATTACAGGAGGATTTCATGATACTGAATGGCTGGACAGTAAAACAGCAGATGAAATTCAAGGTCAATATATGCAAAGAGATGCACATGGAGAAACACATCCTTAATTGTACATACAGAATGATGGGTTTTAAATTAGCTATTGCCTCTCAGGAGAGAGATCTTGAAATTATTGTAGCTAGAGCTATTAAAACATCACTTAAATGCTCAACAGTGGTCAAAGGATCATAAAAATATGATAGATGGTTAGGAAATTAAATGAGAACAAAATATAAAATATCATTAAGCCATTTCATATATGTGTGGTATACCACATATCAAGCACTGTATATAGTTTGTATTTATGTTTCCTGAAAAAAGGAAAGAGTAACAAAAAAGGTCATGGGAATGTTACCACACAGGTGGAATGGCTTCTCTCCAGGAAAAACTTAAACAGGTTGGGAAGGAGATGACTCAGGATAATATGAAATGTATGTATGTAAATATAAAATAATAAATGTATTAGACAGGAATGGAGAAAGTTTCTTGCCTTGCCTTCATAGTGCATTATATAAAGGGTATGAATTAAAAATAGCAGCTAGAGACAGAAAATAAGCAAATGAAAGTTCCTTTTTCACTGTGTGTAATTAAATTGCACCACTCCTTACAGGGAAATTGCGATGATCAGATGTAGAGTTGGCTTCAAAACCTGCTGAGAAGGTGGCTGTTAAACACCACAATGCATCTTGAGAATTCCATCCACTACTCTTTGTTTGGGTGAGACAGAGGTAGACATACCACACAGTCCTTGCCTGGTCTTTTCATTCTTCCTTAGCCATCTGCCATGCAGTTGTCCTTGAAGGGATATTGAGGAATGTGTACCTTACTTCTTACCTGCTACAGCTATATTTTGTTCCCTAACTCTTAATATTTGTCTTCTGACAGTACCAAGAGAATATCTTCTGACTAGGCACTCTGCATGCAGACAGAGTGCCTCTCCTTGCCATTAAGTGCTTACTTGAAAACCTTGTTAAAAAAAAAAGATAAGGAAGTTTGCCTCAGCAAGATTATATAGCTTGTCCAAGGTTACACAGAGAGCCTGTTGCCTCTTGCAGTGTGTGATCACCCTTGCACTCCAAATATGGCTAGGAAATATGCCACAGACTTAGTCATGAGCATTTTTAATTATCTGGGCCCTGCCTGGATTCATTATTCAAAGTCATTTAGGATCATGGTCTTATTAATTATACAGCAGCTTTCTGTATCTAGTGATTTAATTATAGAATATTACCTCATTAAAGACAACAAAACTGACCGAAATAAAGAATTATTTAATAAACATAATTGAATCCTTAAGCTTTTAATCAAATTAATCATTGATTATTAATTAAGTGAAATGGAAAGCACTGTCACCTTTACCGGAAAAAGTGGAGACAAATGAACTAAGGCTTTGCATGGAATGTCTGAAGCTGGAAGTATTGGAAAACTCACAGATGTCCACTAGTGGGAATAGAATCCTGATGCTGCTGGGACAGGCATGTATCCAAAATGGACATGACAGGCATGGCAACTCCTTCCATGTTCTGCTCTGCACAACCTAGTCCTGAAGGAAAAGCAAGATCACAATTTCCCAGGTGTTTCATCTGTGTAGTGTGTTTGATGGCACTTCAACTCTTAAAGAAATTATTTCATGAATATCAGTATTTTAATTTTAAATCATTCAGTAGGCAGGTTGTGCTGTTAAAAATATATCTTCAGTCTCTTTTATGTCTCTTTTTTTTTTCTACTCAAGTTAGTGCAGCATGGTTGGAATCCTATAATATCCCACAGTTTCCTCAATAAACAAATAAATTAAGGTTTTGACCTTTACTGTTATTCTCTACAATTCCAAAGGTTTTTCTGGGATAGTGTTATGTTCTTGAAATTTCATGGAGATCTTTCTTGTACTGGAACAACACAAAACTTTTTTCTTTCCTTTTTCTCCTTTCTAGTCCCTTTCCTTGAATATGCCATTGTCACGATCAGTCTAACTTACATTTTTTTCCTTCCTTTACTGCCTTCTTCATTTTTCTGTAGCACACCCACTGTGAGGTTCTTTCTCATCTCAGCTGTTTCCTATCATTTTTACCTTTGTCTTGTTACTGTGGGAGCAGAATGTTCAGTCATTCCATGCTGCCAGTCTTTTTTTTCTCTCCTCTCAACTTTATTTACTTTGAGTGATGCAGGAACTGCTGCACTGTACCTTTACCATGAACCTCAGAGACCCAAAACAGGTCAGGAGAACTTGAATAAAGGGAGCAGGTAGCACTGTATACCATTTTGTTAAATAATTGATGCATATGATATGGCCGCAGATATGGTTCAGCTGCAATTAATGTTGCAGGTCAATGGTGTGTTGAAACACTCCTGAGGCAGGTTTTGAAGTCAAATATTTCTCTTCCCCAAAAAAATCTTGAAGGAAGAGCTGCATGGTAAACAAAATTATAATAACTCCAATCACAAACTGTCTTTTACTTCCTTTGGTCACTGAATGTAGATGGTTGACCTTGGCTGGATGGTAGGTGCCCACAAAAGCAGCTCTATCACACCCTTCCTCATCTGAACAGAGGAGAGAAAATGTAATGAAAGGCTTGTGGGTTGAAATAAGGACAGGGAGAGATCACTCACGAGTTACTGTCATGGGCAAAACAGACTCGACTTGGGGAAATTATTTTGATTTATTGCCAATTAAATCAGAGTAAGATAATGAGAAATAAACCAAAATCTTAAAAACACTTTCCCCCCAGCCCTCCCTTCTTCTCAGACTTCAGATTCAGTGTACCTTCTCCTTCCCAGCGGCACAGGGGGATGGAGAATGGGGGCTGTGGTCAGTTATTACATGTTGTTTCTGCTGCTGCTTTCTCCTCAGTGGGAGGACTTCTCATACTCTTCCCCTGCTCCAGCATGGAGCCGCACTGAGGAAAGGTTTCATGACTGTGGGCTGCACGCCAGTTTCAGATCTTAGGAGCTGACTTTTGCTTGCGACCCATTTATGTTGTAAGAGGTCACACCGTGAGAGATGTTTTTGTTGCAGTGATTAACACTCATGGAATGGACTCAAGGCTTGGTCCCAGTTCAAGATTCACAAGGAGTGCCAAGCTCATCTATTTTCATGTTCAGAAAAGCACTAGCCCATATCAAATCAGTTATAACATAAAGCTGAGTTTCAACTTGTAACTATGATGTATTACAGTAATCAAGTTGAAAACTCAACAGTCAGTTACTAATATGATGATAGAGGTGTAAAATAGTAGTTGGAGGATGTTGTTTTACCCACCCCTGACCGGTTATAGAATACTGAGAGAAGAGTATGTTAGAATGTGCTAAGAAATATAGGAGAGCAGCCAAAGGCTGACTCAAAAAAGATCACAAAAGAGATAGAATCCCGCCCATATTGACTCAACAGACAATAAGGGGTTGTGACAATTCCCAAGCCGCAAAGGTGACTGGTGCTCTCTGAAACAGTTGTCCCATATCTTTGTCATTCCCACATTTTTTTGCTAATGTCACTTCTGAGTTTTGCCTGCAGAACTCTCCAGGCTCACACTGTTTCTTGAGGTCTCTCCTGTGATTTGGAGTAGCTCTGCTAGCAGCCCACCAGCACAATCAGAGGGTTTTGCTGAACTCCAAGGGAAACCTCCTTGCTCAGGCTTGGTTGACAAGGTGGCAGATTTGAGGGAGGTAAGGCAAAGAAAGCTCTGGGAATTCTTCTGTTACTAGTCCCAGGTCTGATTCTTAGACTGATGCCTGGAAATTTCCCAGGGAGAGTTAATTTTTACTGCTCCAAGCACTTCTACTGAAGTTTTAGGTGAACAGACTTTTGGCTTTCAAAATACCAGTGACAGAACCTGAGGGAATGGCCTAAAGTTGTGTCAGAGGAGGTTTAGGTCAGATATTAGAAAAAGTTTCCTCACCCAGAGGCTGGTTGGGCACTGGAACAGGCTCCCCAGAGAAGTGGTCACAGCACCAAGTTCAAAAAGCATTGGGACAATACTCTCAGGTACATAGTGTGACTCCTGGGGATGGTCCTGTGCAGGGCCAGAAGTTGAACTCGATGATCCTTGTGGGTCCCTTCCAACTCAGCATATTCTGTGATTCTGCAAAAAAATGAAATTGCAGAAAGGAGTCAGAGATTCTCTTCACTTCAAGTCAATCAACCTGTAAAAAGGGATACTCTTCACCACCCCCAATTCAGCAAAAAAACCTCTACTCGTTTAAGAATCCACTGATAGGCACAACTGCTCAGGAAAATAGGAATTACTCCTATACCACAGTCTTGCTCTGTCAGTGCAGCTAAATTGTGGCTGAGCTGTACGACGCTGAATGCATGTGATGGGTGAAATGCTGCTCCCCTATTAGGTAATGAGAGCTTTTTCCACTGCCTACGGAGCAGCCATGATTTATTTTAAGCATTAAACTATAAGCACATATACCTCTCTTCTCTTAGAATAATTTTTAATAATATTTAAAACAATGTGAAACCAACACTTGTTACAGAAGTTCTGAACTACACAAATTTCAAATATGCATCTAAAGAAAATATATTGTATTTTTGTTTACATTAATATAATGTTATCTCATTAATTATGTTATTAATCTAGTATGATTTTAATACTAATTTAACAGTTATTTTTATATACATACATACAAACATGATGCTGCTTTCCTGGCATAAATCATATTTTTTGCATGCAATTTATTCCATCCTCCTCTTTTGTTTGTAAGGATTCTTAAAATTTTGATGTGATCATTTCTCAGGTTTAAAGAGGCCAGCCAATGTACCTACACAATGAACTAAATTAGAAATAAATTAAACCCTCCACTGCTTGTCCTTCTTACCACTTCCTGCTATATTGTAGTGCCAGCATGAAACTTATTTGTCACTGTAAGAAAATATAAGCAGCTATTCAGAATAAAGGAGACACCCTCCTTACCTTTGTGCAAACACAAATGATATGCAGTGTAGATTGAGTTTTCTGCTCTACAGAGAGATGAGCAAAATGAAAATCCCTTTAAGGCTTCTGCAATTGAGGCACAAAGAATATGCACATATGCACATTGTTTCCTTACTTGTTTTTGAATGTCTTGTGGCAAACTATTTTCTTTTTATGAATACTAGAGATGTTGCAGTGATAGCACTGCTGGAGTTGTCTTTCACTAAAACCATCTAGGCACAATTCTTGGTCATTTAGTCAGAAGAGAAATTAAAGAACAATTGTATTTTTCTGAAAACCTTACATCCCAAATTGAAAAAATCCAACTGTGAAAAGATAAAATCTAAACATTGTCAGATGTTGTCTTGTTGTGTCATTTCATGTTTTAGTAGCTGGTGACAACATATTCAGAGTACACTATATAAATTAGGCAAAAATACCAGGGAATAAACAATATGTAAACATAAGGCTAAACTAAGAATTCATCATCTGAAAGAGTCAAAACTGATGTGATAGTATTTAACCCACAATAATGAGTTTGCAATTTCTTTTATTGCATTCTTGGTGCTTTTGCAGATATTTTGCAATATCACTGAAACATCTGTTTGGAAAATGCTATCTAGACTATCTATACTAAGTGCAAACAAAACAAGATGGTCCCAACCTAGCAAATTTTATGAACTGAAATACAGAAGAACAGAAATACTGAAATCCTGAAGAATAATTTAGGAAATGTATTATGTTTTGCTGGAAGCCATATGCAAAAATAGCAAATGGAATGGGAACGCGTGCTGGAGCAGTGGAGCAGTGAGAAGCAAGGGCAGAGGAGTTGGAGTTGTTCAGCCTGGAGAAGTGAAGGCTCAGGGGAGACTTTACTGCAGCCTTTCAGTACCTAAATGGGGTTACAAGAAGCCTGGAGAGGGACTTTTTACATGGGTATGTAGTGGTAGGACAAGGGAAAATGTCTTTAGACTGAAAGAAGGTATGTCTAGATTAGATATTGGGAAGAAATTCTTCACTGTGAGGGTGGTAAGACACTTTAACAGGTTGCCCAGAGAAGTTGTGGATGCACCATCCCTGGAAGTGTTCAAGGCTGGCTGGCTGGGACTTTGAGTAACCTGGTCTAGTGGAAGCTGTTCCTGCCCATGGCAGAGGGTTAGAACCAGATGATCTTTAAGGTCCCTCCTAATTCAAACCATTCTGTGATTCTACCATGATTCTAGGAGGAGAGAGGAAGGAGGAAGGAGGAACATCAGGAAACTACTGAACAGGGCCAACACTTTCCTAGGCTGCCCACTGTCTCTCCAAAGCTAGCAAGGGGGCTGGTTCCATGGACTGTGAGAACATGGGAAGGCAGGAGAAGAGGCATTGGGATGAAGCTGAGAGCAGGAAAGGGAATGAGAGATGTTTTTCTCAGTGTTAGTTTAATTGTTTTTCTTAATATTTGAATCAGAAGTTAAAAATTGATGTTAATTGGCAATAAATTGGCAATAAATTGGCAATAAATTACAGTAAGTGCAATTCCCCAAGGTGACACTGCTTTCCCCCCATTTACTTCTAATGGTGTTACTGAGGAGGAGTTTCAGTGATGAACCAATCATAGAATCATAGAATCAGCCAGGTTGGAAAGGACCTCTGAGATCATCAAGTCCAACCCTTGATCCAACACCGCCATGGTTACCAGACCATGGCACTAAATGCCACGTCCAGTCTCATCTTTAAAGCCTCCAGGGACAGAGAATCCACCACTTCCCTGGGCAGCCCATTCCAATGCCTGATTACCCTCTCTATAAAGAATTTCTTCCTAATATCTAACCTAAACCTCCCCTGGCAGAGCTTAAGACCATGCCCTCTTGTCTTACTGATAGCTGCCTGGGAGAAGAGACCAACCCCCACCTGGCTACAACCTCCTTTCAGGGAGTTGTAGAGAGTGATGAGGTCTCCCCTGAGCCTCCTCTTCTCCAGGTTGAACAACCCCAGCTACCTCAGCCTCTCCTCATAGGACTTGTGCTCAAGTCCCTTCACCAGCCTTGTTGCTCTTCTCTGGACCTGCTGCAGCACCTCAATATCCTTCCTGAGCTGAGGGGCCCAGAACTGGACACAGCACTCCAGGTGTGGCCTCACCAGTGCTGAGTACAGGGGAAGAATCACTTCCCTGGACCTGCTGGCCACACTGTTCCTGATCCAGGCCAGGATGCCATTGGCCTTCTTGGCCACCTGGACACACTGCTGGCTCATGTTCAGTTTCCTGTCAATCCAAACTCCCAGGTCCCTTTCTGCCTGGCTGCTCTCCAGCCACTCTGTCCCCAGCCTGTAACGCTGCAGGGGGTTGTTGTGGCCAAAGTGCAGGACCCGGCACTTGGCCTTGTTGAACCTCATCCCATTGGAATCACCCCAACTCTCCAACTTATCCAGGTCCCTCTGCAGAGCCCTCCTGCCTTCCAGCTGATTGATACTCCTTCCCACCTTGATGTCATCTCCAAATTTGCTGATGGTGGACTCAATCCCCTCATCTAAATCATCGATAAAGATATCAAACAGAACTGGGCCCAACACTGATCCCTGGGGGACACCACTGGTGACTGGTCACCAACTGGATGCAGCCCCGTTCACCACCACTCTCTGGGCCCGGTCCTCCAGCCAGTTCCTAACCCAGCACGGGGTGCCCCTGTCCAGGCTGTGGGCTGCCAGCTTTTTCAGGAGAATGCTGTGGGAGACGGTGGCAAAGGCTTTGCTGCAGTCCAGGTAGACCGCATCCACAGCCTTCCCCTCATCCAGCAGGTAGGTCATCTGAGCATAAAAAGAGATCAGGTTGATCAGACAGGACCTGCTCTTCCTAAACGTGTGCTGGCTGGGTCTGATCCCTAGTCCATCCTGTAACTGTTGTGTGATTGCATTTAGGATTATCTGCTCCATAATCTTGCCAGGCACTGAGGTCAGGCTGATGAACCTGTAGTTTCCCAGGTCCTCCTTCCAGCCCTTTTTGTGGATGGGTGTGACATTCTCTGACTTCCAATCATCTGGGACCTCCCCAGTGAGTCAGGACTGTTGGTAGATGATGGAGAGTGGATTGGTGAGCTCTTCCTCCATGTCCCTCATCACCCTTGGGTGGATCCCACCTGGTCCCATAGACTTATGGGATCCAAGTGGCTCAGCAGATCATTAACTGTTTCCTCCTGGATTACAGGGGGGTTATTCAGCTTCTTATCTCTGTCTACAAGCAGGGTTAGAAATGATAGAGACTTCTCAAACAAGAATCTCACCGACCTCAGTATACAGATGTATTCTTCCTTCTACTTCCAGCTTCCTCCTGCCCTTCTTCCTCCCTATTCCCCATTCCCCTTCCCTCAGTTAGGAAAGATAACACTGCCTCAGTCCTCCCAGAAGAAAGCAACTCTGGTGATGGGGTGCAGAGCAGACATACAAGAAGGAGGAAACTTCAGAAATGATGCAGTGGAAGTTCTCAAACTGTTGGAGGAACATGTCCTTGAAACCATTACAACGCACGGGGTAACCTTTCAGGATGGCTGCATGCCGCCAGTTCTGTATAGAGTTTTTAATCTTTCTTTAAACTACATTATCAAAATGAATGTAAAATAAACTACTATAATGCCTTGTCCTTTTCTGCGCTGAGTACATTTAACAGGGGGAAAAGGATGCAATTATTATCTGTCTGATGAATAAATGCAAAAATAAATCCTTATTATGCGACTTGCTTATGTAGGTCTGTTTCAGATATTAAGCCATTATATTTTGCCTCTAAACTGCATTATTCCCCAATGCAAACTGAAATTTTCACGAGGTGGCATTTTGTACTACTACATTAGAATTTATATATAGTAAGGCATACAGTGTTCAACATATATCAGTAAAGGCCTTTGATTTATTTTTCCTAGAACTAGGTCACATAAAGCATTCATTATAGAATGAGGATATATATGTGCCTGCTTATACTGGCATCTTTGGCTCTGAATGAGAATGTATAGCTGTGTTAAAGAGATATTTGTCAAGCAAAATCATGGCATATTTTTTTTCTCTGAGTTAGAGGTGATAATTAGTCATGGTTTATATGAAACCATCAGCAATACATGGATTCTCTGATATTGCTATTCACCCTGTAGGCATCCCTGTAAGTTTACCCCAATGCCTGTTACTATCTTGTCGGTGGTTGATCATCCTAAGAAAAATTGAGTTATGGTGGGAAATGGCCTCCTGTGTCTCAGAGTTCAAAACTCTGCTACTGCAAATAACTGCACCATGTAACATCTTTTCTTCACCTAGTCATTCCCTGGGTGAAAACTCTAGTTTTGCTGGAATGCATTATTCTTCAAGAAATGCTCTCACTTTGCTGAAGAATAGAGTCTTCTTCTCTTCGAGGAGCTGTTGGATAAATGTTAATGCTCAGTTTATACCCATTAATTCATGCACCTAAAGGGACTTTTCTTTTTAAGAGCTCCACTTCTTCTTGTAGTTTATCACAAATCATGTACTTTCAAAACACAAAATAAATATACTCACAAACTTTATAAAATTGCCTAAGCCCTCATGTTTTTTTTCAAATTCTTATCTAAGGAAATAGGCTTTTGATTCCCTTAAATACCTGTACAGCCCTTGCATTAGCCCTTTGTAGCCTGTGTTCTTCTTTAAATACTGGTGTGCAAAGCATTGCAAATGAAGCCAAGGCAGTGCCTTGCACAGAGCCTGGTTGCCAAAATATTTCCCCTGAATCTCATCAGAGGATCATTTTTGCCTTTTTTCTTGCCTGTGTTACAAAAGTAGTAATTTTATGACTGATTAAATCAGCAAATGCAAATGTTAGTAAAATTAAAACATTGAGGAAGTAATGGATTTATTAAGTGGCTTGATTTTATAAAGTGTTAATTCAGCTGTTCTGACATTTTTTTCTTTTTGATGCTAGATAGGATAGAAGGCAAAGTTAGGTAGCAAAGCTTACACTGACTATAACTTGCTAGCTGATCTCCGTAACTTAAAAATCTGGAACTTTTACTGTAAGGCACAGATAAAATAATGAGTGGAAGGTAGACAGAAAAGGTGTGAGAGGGAATTCACAGGTTTATGCATGCTCAAGAAGAGGCACTGTCTCTGAGAAATGCGAACACAACCACTTTCCTTAACTGACCCTTAACACTTGAAATAACTTATTTCCAGTTTGTTTCTAGCTGTGTTTTTGGCTTCCTGCCTTGCACTGAGGGGGGAGCTAGCTCTGTTCCTTAAGGCTGTTAGCTGCACCAGCTGGTTTTGGGCTTTGCAGTTGGGAACATGGCAGTGAGATATGGTAGGTATGAGCAGATAATGCAGCGAAGCAGGACTCCCTTTACATTGGGATTGATCTGAATAAATTAGAGGGAATGCTGTTAAAACTGTGGCTCGTGACCTATTTTTCTCTTGCATTTCACCAAGCAAGGGAGTCTCTGAGTCTTCTTCAAACTTTAATGAGATCCTACTTTCTAGTAATTGAACTCTGAGAGGAAGAAAACATCTCAGTGAATAAATGCCAGGAGCCAAACTTAACTAGACTGTGTGAATGATAAACTTTTTTACTAGCAAGATTGACTTTAATTTGGTTTTATCCCAGAGGATGCTGCAGTACCTTACAGACATTAATATCACAGGAATGGGTTTAGGATCTGCCCTATAGATAGACCTCAGTATCTCTAGATGCAGATAACCTGAAGGATATCTGTAAAGTAGGGGTGGAGCATGGATCTGCCATTGGCAGGGCAGCTAAAGCATACCTTTCATATTTGAAGACTCTCAGGATGGACTTCTTGCCATCAAATGTTATAGCACAGACTGCTTCAGTGACAACAAACAATGAACTCCATAAACAGTGTCTTTTAAAAGACATTTACCACTATTTAGGCATGCAGTTTTTAGAGGGGATTGTGAGAGGTAGCGGTTGAGAGATGATCTGAAAATCAGGTGTGATGAGCCCTTTGTAGATGACATATAGACATGGGAGCAGAGACTCCAGAACAAAAGGCATAGTCTCTTCTTTGTGACCATGAAAGGTCTGACTTTTCTGACTTTCTTATTTTCTTTAGTGAAACGCAAACATGAGACTGAACACATACCGATCGGTGAGCAACAGAATCCAGAAGGAACCAACCCGAGGGTCCTTTCCTGTGCTCAACAGTTCACATCCAGCATCATTGCTTGATCTCAGACTTACAGCCTCAGAAGAATGATGCACAGGCAGTGAGACTTCCCTGTTATTTCCCCAGTTACTTCAGTAACTGTCTGAAAGTGGCTTCTCTTAAACTTTGAAAGTTTAGATTTTTCTTTGTTAATTTTTTTTGTGTTACAAGCTTCTGCTGACATCACAGCTGAGCAAACACTCTCCTGTGAATAGGCATGTACTTTCCTTTTTCCTTGCAGCAGCAGAGAATAAAGCACAGTCTAAGCTGGGAAAAGTAGATCCATCTAGCTCAGGGACCTGAGGGAAGCTGAGACAACAGACAGTCAGCTTACCGAGCTGCTCCACGTATGTCTTGGTTGCAACAAAGAGCCTTTCCATTGTAAATGTTTTACAAGGGAAGGTGTTAATCATAGTTGCTGAGGATGGGTGTGATCAAGAGTATGTATTGAGCTTAGTGAAGGAACTAGAAGCTAGAAATATATGATGAGGTTATTACATGTGGGCAGCATAGTACTGACTACGTTTTGGCAGTGGAATTTCACATTTTGCTTGGATCAGATAAGAAATATAAAACTTTTGTTGTTGTTATTTTGCATTTTCTTTATATCTTGATTACTCCTCATGTCAGAAATAAGGTATGCAAACTGACAACAGAAACGTTTAAGATGCATTTTCTGAAGTTCTAGAAACATTTAGGTGTAGTTTGATCTGAATTCAAAATGATGATTGTTCTGAGAAAACAGTGATGTTCTGGATTGAAATCTTAGTCAGAGTCAGTTCTGTGACAGCATCAAAAATTTGCTTTCATATTTTTCTCAGTTGAAATATATGACAAACAAGTTCTTGAGACCTATCAGAAGGATGCTCGTTATTAAACTCCACTATGTAATACATCCTTTTAAGAGGTCCTTAAGTTAGAAGCTTTTTCTGCAATCACTCTATTAAAACATAAACCCGGTGATTAATCCAAATGAGACTATGCAAATGATTGCTTGTATCTCTTCCTCTGATGCCCACACTTTTGCCTGTACTGCTCAAAATGAGGATATTTCTTTCTTCCTTCCCTTTGAAATGGCAACTCCTTTGCCAGAGAATGTGTTTCTCAATTCGGAGAATCACAGAATATGCTGAGTTGGAAGGGACTCACAAGGATCATTGAGTCCAACCCTTAGCCCTGCACAGGACCATCCCCAAGAAGCACACCACATGCCTGAGAGTGTCATCCAAATGTTTCTTGAACTCTGTAACTCTTGGTGCTGTGACCACTTCCCTGGGAAGCATGTTCCAGTGCACAACCACCCTCTGGGTGAAGAAACTTTTTTAAATATCTAACCTTAGTCTCCCCTGGCACAAATTCAGGCCATTCCCTTGGGTTCTGCCACTGGTCACCACAGAGAACAGATCAGTGCCTGCCTCTCCTCTTCCTCTCATGAGGAAATTGTAGACTGGAGTGAGGTCTCCCCTCAGTCTCCTCCAGGCTGAACAGACCAAGTGACCTCAGTTGCTCCTCATACGGCTTCCACTCAAGGCCCTTAACCATCTTTGTTGCCCTCCTTTGGACACTCTCTAATAGCTTTCTATCTTTCTTATATTATGGTGACCAAAACTATACACAATATTCAAGGATTGAAAACTGACAGACCTGTAGTTTCCGGTGTCCTTCTTCTTGCCCTTCTTGAAAATCGGCATGATGATTGTCAGCTTCCGGTCACCCGGGACCTCTCCGGATTCCCAAGACAGCTCAAAAATCATTGAGAGTGGTTTTGCAATGACATCAGCTGGATTTTTGAGGATTCTGGGATGAGTCACTTCAGATCCCATAGATTTGTAGGGATCCCACTGGAGCAGCAGATCCTGCACAATTTTAGGATCGACTGGGAATTGATCATTCTTGCAGTCATGGTCCTCCAGCTCAGGCCACTTCCTGGACAAACAAAAACTCTGAACTGTCTCTCTGAATACATTTAAAAGTTACACACACACACACACACACACACACACACACACACACACACAGACACAGAGATTCTCACTTTGGAAAGGCTTTCCATATCAAGAAAGTATGAATCACAAGTTTTTGAGAGGTGGACTAGGTCAGAGCAATTACAGATGAAATTCAAAGCATTGCAGAGAACTTCTGAAAGAAGTCAAGAGTTATAACATAGCAATAATCTTCTACCTATTCCTTTCCTGTCACATTATTTGGGCTCCTTGTATCACATGCTCCTTGAATTACTATACACATCCTCACATTGTTGTCTTCTTCACTAGAATTTTAAACCTTACATTTCATGGGCACCTGGTGCCCATACTCTCTCCTCTGTTATTTTTACTGTAATTGTTGTAGTGTCAGCTGTGTTGAACACTTCAGAGGGCTGAGGTCTTAAAAGTGTGGGTATACACATTTAATATTGTTACGACCCGCCCCAGGAAAAGAGAAGGGGGGGGGGGTAACTCAGGTTTTATCAAAAATTCCTTTGGGGTGGATTAAAGCGAAGCGACGCTAAATATATAAGATTTATTTCAACAGTTTTGTATCAACAAGTAAGTTAATAAGATTTATCTTAACAGTTTTGTATCAACAGATAGGTGAACATTTTTTTTGGGGTGCTGTCATAATCAATAGGTAACTTTTCTGGGGAGGAGAAAAATGCATAGGAGAGAGAGAAAGGCAGGATAAGAGCCAGGGAGAGTAAGAGGAAAGAAAAGAACCCCCTTTGGGGGGGGGGGAGAAACTGTTTAGGGAATAGGAAAAACCAAGATGAGAGTAAGGGGAAGAGAGAAGCTGAGAGTATACAGTCACCGCCCACTGGATCCAGCGATGCTTGAGGGCGATGGTCCCGATTTGCAGGCGGTGGGGGAGAAGGAGAAACTCCCAAATTCCCAAAGTCACCAGTCAGTTTATATGCTCTAGCGCCTCCTGGCATAAGGGGTTGTTTTTCCCTTTTTTGGGAGGAAACAGTAGACAGTCAAGAGCCCGAGGTCGTTGTTTTTTTTTAGGAGGAAACAGTAGACAGTCGAGAGCCCGCAAGCTCGGCTCCTTCCCAGCAGGTGTGTCAAAAAACCCGAGAATGCATAAATCATTAACTATTTCAGTCTCTGACAAATATTTATATAGCTTTCTATCAGGATATTTGCTTTTTTCATTCACTTGCTGTATCGGTCTAGAAATGAAAGGAATATTATTGCATGAGCCTTTGTTTTCAGCTTCTGTTGAGATTTTTCAAATCGAAAATGGAGTTACCTTTTAAAACATATCAGTGATAAGAAATGAACTCCAGATCTGTGTCACTTGAATTATTTAACCCGACACTTAACAAATAGAGCAGATTAAGTTCTCCAGGGAAGCAGTTTAGTTGAGAAGGAGGATGTAAATTAAACCAGTTGCATATTTAAGTGTGACTGATCCAGTGTGTGAACCCCATCACACTATCATGTCAACTTTCAGTAGCCATTAAAGGAAGATGATATATTTTCTTCCAGTTTTGGTCATTTAGAATGTGTGTAGAAGATTTTTTTCCCCCTGCAAGCCCACATTATGCCGTCTTGTTTTTTTTTAAAATCCAATCTATCTGTGTCAGAAGCCCAGCGGTAAGTCTGCTTCTCTGTATGAGGAAAATTGTTTTCTACTAACTGATGACCTCAGCATAGCAGTTTCTTTTCCAGCACATCAAAGATCACAGTCAGACTTGCTGCAGCAAGTGCACTTCTGAGTGGCTTTATGACATATAAAGACCCTCTTTGGCATTCATACTGTGCTTCTCTATTGTTTACAAGCTAGCAGTGAATTATTTATGGAAGTTGCTGGAGATATGGCTCTCCTTTTGCCCAAAAGCTGCATTTTATCTTGTGGTGAGATTTTATGTGAAAGCTATTTTGGAGGTTTATGCCCTTTTTACATTTATTTGACAGGTTTTATGATACCAATCCCTTGTTTCAATTTTTTGTTACTTTTAAAACCAATCTCTGAAAATGATTATTAAATGCAGCACAGCATTAACTCAGCTGATGAAATTTTTCTTTGTATTTCTATTTTTGAGTGATTTCAGATACAATCACACTGAACAAGCTGACATGAATATTCTTAGCAAAGGAGCAGACATTTTGTTTCTTTTAGATAAATTCATGTTTTTAATCCATTTACAGTCCTTTGTGAAAAGTAGCCATTGAAATTAATCTGACTCCAAGATATTCTGTTGTTCTGAGCAGCACTGGAGCTTTCATAGTGAAAGATATGGCATGATCACATGCTTATGTTCATGGTTGATGGAGTTAAACCTTTTTGGGTTTTCAACTTGTAGATGTAAAACTTTGTGTGGGAGGTCTTTTGAATATATAACATGGGATTTTCAGAAGTGGGTATGGCCATTAAAAATCTGTTTCATTCCATTATAAGAGAGCTGGATTAGCACTGAATGCTTTAGGATATACTATTTTTAGCATGAGCTTCTCCTCTCGGGGCTTAAGTATTTACGTTGACTGCTTCTTGTTTAAATTCTTTGAGGAAATATGTGATCTTCTGAATCACATCATGGCTGCCAGACTTTAATCCAAAGGACCCACGTGAGTTGCCTAAACATTGGTAATTAATTTCTTTTGAAATGCCACAAGACATTCCTGACATCTGACAGGGCTGACGTATTATGAGAGAAAGGAGGAATAGATGTACTGCTGGTTTTGCAGCTGAAGACCAGTCAGAACACCCCAGAACATCTCAACTGACATTAACAGTCTATGCTTAGGATGTGAATCATGCCTTAATTTCCTTCTATGGTTTCTTTCAACTGTCCAGGTCTGGTACTGGAGCAAAAGAAATTGGAATCAGCTTTGGTAATTACTATTGCTGTAACAGAGCCTTAGTGGAGACAAGGCACTTCCCATTTCTTGTCACAGTAGTCGCAATTTCCTATTTGACTAATGTCTTGTATTTACACATAGCTTTAAAGACCTCCATATGCAGGGACCTGTTTGTATAGATAGACTGTTGACATACATCTCGGCAACAACACAGATATTCCCATGCCAGAACATATTCGACTGTATAGGACTGTGAGTGCATTTGTCTCCAGAAGAAGACCCCCACTTCTGCTTGTTTATTCGTTTTCCACTCACATAGCCCAGTAAATAGAACATGATCTTGATTCTGGTAGCTGGGGCATGGCATTTCTTAGGCCTGGTGCCTACTTGACTGACATTTTTAAATTTGCTTCCAAACCAAGGCCTCCCCACTCAGTCAACCATCCACAGAAGGGCATTTTAGAAATAAAAGTGTAACATCTCCGCAGATCTGTCCCTGGTTACTGAAGCAACTCTCAGTCTCCAAGATAATTAAAGCCTTACCTGTGAGCTATGGTCTTATATGTGAAGTAGGACCTTGTCTCTCAAAATATCAAATATTGTGGAACTTGCAAAAAAGCTGATAAAGTTCAATCAGTGACTTTAAGACCTATTTTCTGCCTGAGTTAGGAGTCAGTGTAGAGACATGATGGAGCTAAAACCAGCAAGGAGTAAAGCTTACTGGCCCTCAAGGGAAGCTTTCATGCTTGCTTATACCAGCAAGCATACAGAACTTCCAACACTTTCAGCTAAAGCTGTATGTGAGAGGCAAGTATTAAACAGGAATTGATCCAGTCAAATATTGCAACCAAAATTAAAAAAGGATCAACCAGTAGAAAAAGCTCAAAGTGAAGACAAAAATGTTAGGTAGACAATTATTTCAAAAGAATTTTGCAATTCCAAAATAATTTAAAAATTTCCTTAGGAAAGCTATTTATTCAATCTCTAATGGGCCAAATTATCCTTTAATTTCATCCAGTTTTTGTCCCATCACTACTACTACTATTACTATCACAAGTACTACAACAACATATTAACTAGATATATACCTGGTTAAAGTCACTTGATTTTGAGTACCTCTATTTTTTTCTTCTTGAAAATAGAAGGGCACAGTCAGGCCTATTGTCTTAGAAAATCCCTTTAATGATTAGAAGTCAAAAGTAGCCCTGTGTCTTTCATTGGAAAGCTGACGGTTTTGTTTAAAACACTGTCTGTTGCTTTTTCTCTTCCAGACTTCCACTGAAAAGACTTGATTCTTTAAATTCAGCAGAAAAGCTTCGCACATCTGGTCAATTACCTGTGTCCTACTTGCCCTTTCTGTATAATCCCTCTCTTATATACAAGTCCTTTATGATGTGACAGTTGAACATTAAAAACAATGTGAGGTTAGATCACAGGCAAGCTGAAAGTAACCCCTGTCTGAATGACAGATGCCTGTGTGGTACTCATATTTTGCTTCTCCAGCACAAATGCCCATGAAGCTAATCTTTCATATATGACTTTACAGAAATTTAAGTTAGAACAAACCTTGTTGGGAGACCTTTTCAAAATTAAAAACATTGACAAAATGAGTTTTGTATAAATGAGTTTGGTATTTATTGGCAATGCTTGTTTAAAGGTGTGAGATCTTGTAAAATTCTTGTTAGAAATAACTGAACAAACCCTGGACTTGATGCTTGGGCAGTGGAGTAAAAATAAAGCACCTTAAATGCCTTGTGCTGATGGATGACACCTTCGTGTTCTGTTTATGAGTGACTTTAGCGCTATAATTTTGGGACATTTCAAAATGCAATTTAACCCCATCTGGAGACAGGAAGTTAATTTCTTTTTACCATAAGTCTTTCTTTCTCCTATACCTCAACCTTTCATACTCATAGTAAAAGTAACATAGACTGTATTTTAACATTTTAGTTGTGACCACTTTGTGCTTGAACTAGGCGTGACCAAGAACATGTGTTCCTGGAATAAAAATATTTCCAACCGGAAATATTTTCTGGGAGCCGTGGAACAGACTAAGACAATGTCCTTGCATTGATCAAAAAAGAACAGTTTTAGAAGTTTTGCCTCATATTTTGACTCATATCTATATGTTTTTAAGTTGACGCTTGGGAACTGTACTCCTGTGCCTAACTCGCAGATCCATGAAGATTTGTCTTATTCTTCTCTTTGCTATTTAGTTAATCACAAATGGTTTAAATAAGATTTTTCCAAATTTTGATCTGAGGGTGACTAGGGGACTGCAAACCTGTGGAAATTGTTTTCTGGGTTTATTAAACAGTGTTTTCAATAACATCTAGAATTTGAAGCATAAAGAGCAAATGACTATCTACAAAAAAAGAAGAGAGCAAACAACGACCCACTTCTCATTCCCAAATTGGAGCGTGATATATTCAGTCATTAGTGCAGCCACTGTGAATGAGGACTGCAGGTACTAATTCCCAGTCCCAACTAATTTCCATTCTGGACATTCCAGTTGGCTTGGCTTAATCCTCATTCTTCCAAAAGCAGTAGTTTTTCAGGCATACTGCATGATACTCAAGACTAATCTAGCATAGAATTAACTGAAAATGTTAAAAATATGTTTTAATGTTTTCTCCCACACTAAGTATAAACCTTGTGATAAATGAAGAAAGGGTATTTATATCTGTGTTTTCAGAACTCTCAGAGAACACAGGAAATCCATACATTCACTCCACGGTTCCCAACCCACTGCCATTTTCATGCCCTTAACATGATATTTATTCATTGCAAATTAAAGCCTTATCATTTCTGCATTCAATTCCTCTGTAATAGCAGAAGCAGTAATCTAAACAGGCTGCTAGATTCCAATGACATATTCATCAGGACTGAATTATTAGTTCAGCACGTTCTGAAAATAGGGACTACTTAGTACATTTGTACAGCTGTCATTCTGCTACTGGCACAAACCAGGAAAGGAATGACTGCAAACCCAACTGCTATAGTTCTATTCATACCAGTTGTTTTGGTAACCATATCCTCCTTTCCTCCTCCAAATAGTATTCCTCTGACAGGGTTTGCCTGACAGAGCAGAGGTGTAAGCTGATATTCAGAAATCAGTCTAAGAGAATGAAGGAGGTTCAAAATGTTGGGTGAAATGTTACCTGAAACTAACACACGTCAGAGAATAAAACTCACTTTCTGCAATATAATTGCTGTTTTAAAATGGTAAAAAAAGCACAGAAGTTCACATTGCACCATATGGTGTTGAGCTAAATCTGCTTCATAGTTTTGAGTCAAGAACATATGCACCCAATGAAGTGGTAGTTGTTATAGAAAATATGACTGGTTTGTTAGTAAATAACATTAGAAATCTACAAACAGTCCCTTAAGTGTTTTTTTTTTTTTCTGCAGTAGATTATTATGCAGAAGAGCCACTATCATGAATGAGTGTTTAAGCGACTCCTAATCACTTTAGAGGGTGAAGGAGCCGGCTTGGTGCGCATGAAAGCCTGCATAAACTGAGGAGATCATGAAAATACATTTGTTATACTGCAGGTGGCATTTTAATGTTTCAGTTCCACCTTTTCAAATGAGGAGTGATCAGGTTGTCAATCAGAGTGGAGCAAGAGAAATAGCCCCTTTTTTGTCAGATGCGTTTTTTCTTTTCATCCTATATGTCTTATGTGCGTAAATCAAGACATGAATCCCGCTAAGTGCAGGCTAAGTCAGGCTACATTTACCTATTCCACCAGGGCAAAACCGTAGCTGTTTTAGCATGGTGCTCTGAACACAGTGTAGAGGTACTCTGTGCTGGGTGCTGGCAAACCAACATGCTCCAGCCTCCTGATAAACTGGTGGCGTTGTACACTGTGTCAATACTGGGTGACAGCTCGATGGAGGAGAGGGGGAGGGACACAGAGACATAGAGGAAAGGACACAGAGATTTCAGAGGATATTGCAAGCACTCAGAAAAGTCTCTACCATCTTGTTAACACAGTGGCTTTTACGGCGACTAGTCCCATTCTGAGTTTGGAAGTGCTAAAAGGATATTTTGGGTCCCTGCCACATCTCAAGTGAGGAATGGGCCATACTTGAATACTTACACATCATTGACTTCAATGCTAGTGCTATCTAAAACAGCCACTGCAGTTTCTGAAGCATAGCATGTCTGTGTGCTGTTAGGGATATGACAAAAGCTTAGAAAATGAATGGGGGGAGCCCAAATAACATTCTGCCCAACTACTGCCAGGCACATCCCTGGAGACATCCACCCATCTAAGGCCCACTTGCACAAGTGCAGAGGAGCGCAGGGGCACAGTGACAGGTAGGGCTGAAGCACACATGTATTCTTACTAGTGGATTCTATCCTGCTTAGCCAGAGAGAGGGAAGTAGGATGAGGTATTTGAGGTACATTGGTGCTCTGTCTGCCTGTGATCTGCGTGACTGACCAAGTATATATATATATGTGTATATGTAAGTATGTGTGTAGTTGTGCATGTAAGTATATATGTGGTGTATGTGTGCCCTGTGTGCATGTCCCTACAGGGAATACCTGTTCAACCTCCCTACCAACTATATCATGGGACATGGATTGACAGTAACCTTACATCTATCAGGGCTCTAGATCCAACATGATACGTTTTCCTCTAACATATTAATTATGTATTATGTTTATTCAACCTTTTATTTTCTTTTCTCACTCATCATTCCTGTTAAAACCTAGTTGCAGAGAACAGCTTCCAAGTGCAGCAAATGTCTGATGGTAGTGCTAGACCTGTGTTGCAGTAGCACATATCTCTTTCTGAGCCTGTGCCATTAGAAGCAACTATTTAAAGCTCATCCTGCTGTGATGGTGAAGGAATCTGCTGGAGCACATGGATGCTGGGGTAGACCCATGTGGTACCAGGAAAATTAAACTTTTTCTTATCTCACAAGCCAATGACCAGGAACAGAGTGCATGGAAAAAGGCTTGTGACAGCTGTGAGTCTCCACAACTTGTGCTCAGCTCTCCATGGGGAGGAACAACTGCCTTTTCTCAATTAATCCTGACAGCAGAAAGATTGGACATGTGACGGCTGCCTTGACAAATATCTTCATCATAGTGCTTACTCTTTCCTTGACATTCTTCACAACCAATGAAACATAACTCCTATCTTCAAGCTTGACAAGATCCTGGAGAATTCAAACTCATTGGTAATATCAAAGTCTAAAACGTTTGAAAAAATGTTTACATAGTGTAATGGCATATATCTAATTACAAAATTCTTTAGCACTCCTAGGACACTGTGTTATTCTGTTCTCTGCTGAGGGCAGTTGCTTTATCGTTGCTTTTGCTGACCTTCCTTTCTTTCATTTTTACAGTGCTTGCTCAGGTCCTGGTTTTATAATTCCCCTCCTGTACTGTAGCATGACTGTGTTTGAATCTACAAGACGATATTTGGTGAGTGACTGATCTCTAACTAACTGGGGTACTCATTCTAGTCAGCATTTTAGCTTTTATGAATAAAGCATGATTTTGCCTTCAAGGTTCTGTGAAATTGTGACTGCAATATTAAAAAAAACATCTCTGGCTTCTTTCACGTCCTTGCCCCCTTTTTGCCCAAAAGAGGGCACTCTATACCTGACTTTCTTTCAATTCTTTTTACACTTTTTTTCCCTTTTCTTACATTCAATCATTAATTGCACAAAAGATAGTACCACTTTTTATTTACAGTTCAAAATATGTGAACTTCCTTTGTTAATTTCTAATGAGAAACATTCACAAGGTAGGGAAAAAGAAAACCATTCACTGCAATGCAATAAATAATGAAGCATGTTTCCTTTCCAATTTTTGTCCACAAGTAAAAAACAGGAAAAGGCTCACGATCTAATCTATAGTGTTAACCTGCAAGCAGTTTCATTGGGGAAGTAGCATTTTTCCTTTCCTCTGGTGGAAGGATAAAATAATCCAGTCTTATGCTTTTGTGTGGCTCCATATTGGGCTTCCCTCTCTTGATCTTAATGTTCCTTGGCACAAAGGTATCATAGAATCATGGAATCATAGAATACCAGGTTGGAAAGTACCTCAAGGATCATCTGGTCCAACATTTCTTGGCAAAACCATGGTCTAGACAAGATGGCTCAGCACCCTGTCCCTCTGAATATTAAAAGAATCCAACATTGGAGAATCCTTCACTTCCTTGGGGAGGTTATTCCAATGGCTGATTGTTCTCATTATGAAAAAATTTTCCTTTTGTGTCCAATCAGAATCGCCGCAGGAGTAACTTGTACCTATTACCCCTCATCTTTTCCATGGGACCCCTTGTAAAAGAGGGAGTCTACATCTTTGTAGTCACACTGTAAGTACTGGAACATAGTGATAAGGGCTCCCCTAAGCCTTGTTTTCTCAAAGCTGAAAAACCCCATTTTCCCAGCCTCTCCTTATATGGCACGCTTGCCAGTTCTTTGATCATCTTTGTGGCCTCTCTCTAGACCCTGTCTGGCCTGTCCACATCTCCTTGTATAGCAGGGACCAAAACTGAACACACTATTACAGGTGTCATCTGACCAGTGCTGAATAGAGTGGGATAATGACTTTGTCTCTGCTGGTGATGCCCTTGGTGATGCAATCCAGCATCCTGTTGCATCCTTTGATGCAGCAGCACCACAGCTTGTTGTCCATTGGGACCCACAAGTCCCTTTCCACATATCTTCTTCCCACCTGGATAGACTCCAGTCTGTGCTGTTCTCCTGGATTATGTTTTCCCAGGTGCAAGACCTTATACTTGTCCATGGTAGCCCACTCTTCCAGCCTATCCCCATATTCTTGCAGGACAAGTTTCCCTTCTGAAGTATCCGCTTTCCACTCAGTTTGGCATAGTTGGAAAATTTCATCAGGGTACACTTGATCACATCATCCAGACCACTTATGAATATATTAAACAGTTTTGGGCCCAATATTGATTCCTGGAGACCTCCACTCGTGATAGGTTGACAGTTTGAAGAGGAGTCATTTACCACCACCATCGGAGTGTGACCTGTCAGCCAGTTCCCCACCCACTGCGTGGACCATTTGTCTAGACCATCACACATTAGTTTCTCTGGGAGGACAGTGTGGAAAACTGTATCAAAAGCCTTGGAGAAATCCAGGTAGATAATGGTATGACCACTAGCTCCACATCAACCGATCAGGTCACTTTGTTGTAGAAGGCAATTAGATTTGTCAAGTACAACTTTTTCTTGGTGAATCCCTGATGGCTTTTCCCAATCACATGCTTCATTTTACTCGTTATAGCCCCCAGGATGATTTATTTGATAACTTTCCCAGGGATTGAAGTAAAGATGATGAGTCTATAATTTCCTGGATCCTCTTTCAAGCCCTTCTTCTAGATGCCCTTCTTGTAGATGGGGCTGACATTAGCATTTTTCCAGTCTTTTGGGATGTCCCCCAATGTCTCCATGGCTTCTCAAAGATTATGGAGAGCAGCCTCACAGTCATCTCCCCTAACCCCCTCACATGGATATTGACAGGGCCCATCAGCTGTATGGGTCAAGCTCCTGTGGTAGTTCACACCCCAGCTCTTTCTTCACTGATGATAGGTCAGTGCTTGCAAAGGCAGAGGTGAAGAAAGTATTGAGAACCTCTGCCTTTTCCACACTGTTGATGACTAATTCACTTCTCCTGTTTGACAGTGGACCAATATTATGTCTTTTTCTGCTTACTGTTTATGTACCTGAAAAACTGTTTCTTTTAGCTTTTAACATCTCTGGCCAATTTCAATTTAGTTTGAGCTTTTTCTTTTTGAAGTGCATCTCTGCATGCCCTGGGGCAATGTTGTAGTTCTCAATGAGTATTCATCCACTTTTCCATGACTAGTACTCTTCTCTTTTGGTTTTGAGCAGACTCAGAAGCTCACAGTTAAGCCAAGGGGGTCTCTTGCTCTGTCTGCTTCCCTTACCTTTAAAGAGGAGAAACCGTTTTTGTGCTTCCAGGAGAGCATTCTTGAAAAACTCCCAGCACTCCTAGCTCCTTTATCTTCCATTAAAACCGCACACAGAATTCCTCCCAACAGAGCTTTGAGTGAGCTGAAATTTGCTCTTCTAAAATATAAAACCTTTTTCTTAGCACTAATCTTCAGCATGCCCAGTTGGATCCCAAACTCCACAATATTGCGATCACTGCAGTCAAGGCTACCACTAACCGAGATATTACAAAGCAGGTTGTTTAGGTTTGAGATTAGTAAGTCCAGCACAACCTCACTCCCAGTTGGCACATCTAAGATTTTTATGAGGAGGCAATTCTCTACGCGTTTCAGGAACTTGATGGATGACATGTGAACTACTGTACTGATCTTCCAACAAATATCTGGATAGCTGAAGTCACCCGTAAGAGTGCGGTTCTGTTGACCTGAAGCTTGCTTGAGTGACCCAAGCAATGTGTGACATACTCAGGCACGGACCCCATGTGGTATAATGGAATCATTTCTTACAGTTCTTTCATGGTTTATATACCCCGTTAGATCGGCAGTAAATTCCTGTTAGCAACTTTTCTCTATATCTACCTTTTAGTTAAGCATTCACTGTCTCTGAGAAAAATACTCCCAAGCAATTTCCCACACACAAGGATACATCTCACCACGTCTGCTTTTATCTTGCCAAGTTCACCTTAAGTTTCTCTCAGGGTCATATAATCTCTATTCCCTACAATAATGGTTCTTCGGCCTTATTGTCTTGGTATGGAAACCAGTAACAGATGCTACTGTAACCTCTGCATTGGAGATGACCCCTCTGATCTTGACCCAGAGGCATTCAATAGGGTTCCCATAATTGCCATAGTTTACTTCAAGGTTCTCCTTAACATAAAGTGAAACTCCTCTGCCTCTTCCTCCCTACCTGTATTTATGAAACAGCCTATTGCCATTCATCACGATCCTCCAGTCACGTGAGTTGTCCTACCATGTTTCAGTTATTCCTATGATATCATAGCTTTCTGACTGGGTGTGGAGCTCCAGTTCCTTCTGTGTGTTCCCTACACTGGGTGCACTGGCATATATACCCTAGAGGTGACCAGTCTTCTGTTTTTCATGTTGAGAGGCAGCAAGGAACATTTGCTGCTCTGTTTGACCTGGCTTATTCCCCAGTTGGTGGCAATGGTGTGAGCGTTGCCACTTTGTAGTACTGTAGTACTCAGGGGGCTCTGTACAACAATTTTCTCCAGCACAATTAGAACTTACTGTCCCACCACTAAGTTTCTGAACCTCTGAGGATTTATGACCAGAATGTTTTCATGAAATAATGGAGTGTCAAAAAATGATAGACTTGACAGCTAAAAGGCAGTGCTAAGAAATGGAAAAGTGAATGGATGGAGATAAGTTTCAGGGAACACTAAAAGGCCAAAGGAGAAATAAGAAAGGGAATTCGGATAGTGTTTGTGAATCTGTGTTAGAATGATTTTAAGGATGATTTTTGAAAAATATGAGATCTAAATTCTGTGATTAATTTTATCTTACCTAATGATAGGTACACATTAATCACTGCAAACATAATACTTTATTCCTTCCTGTGATTACAGCTAAGGGCTAAATTCTGTCATGGTCTGGTCTCTGCTGTACTCCATAGTTTGGGGAAAAACTAATCCAATGAATATAAATCATGTACAGGAGGAAAGAATCTCCATTTGCTTTCTTTTCAGAATCATGACTTAAATTACATTATTAAAGCAGAATCTATGAATAAGGGGTATTATCACATTTATTAACTTGTGAGCTCTTTCGATCTAGCACTGTGGAAGTGACTCAGCTACTTGAATTTAGATGTAGTTAATTATTTCTTAAGATTTGTCTTTCACTTTCTTTCATCAAAGAAAATAAATCTATGTTTTTGATTGTATCTGTAGGTCAAGAACTGTCCATTGGTTTGGCTTCACTTAGGAAAATCACTCATGTAATTTTTTTTTGTTTTTGTTTTTCCCCAGATGATTCTTCATTGCCTTTATATTAGGTTTTTACCTATGCCTAAACCTCTCTCTCTCTCTCTTTCTATCACATGATCTTTATCTCCCACATCTATAACCATACCCACATCAATACATTTTTTCTTTGATTCAGTTGGTGTTCTTTCAGAACCAACTTTTAGAAAATCAACTAAACTAAGAGAACAACTATTTTTATATACACAAAAAACGGAAAGTTCTTAGTGCTTACTGCTTAAAAAATGAGACCAAAAGTTTAATTCCACATATTTTATCTGCTGACTTTACTGCTTTAGAGCACCAATGCTGTCTTATTAGCTACTTTTACTCAATTCTCAGGGTCAGGTTTAGCCTACCTTTATGTTTCTTTGAGCCTTCTTGATTTCCATTTCATTGTATGTGTTTTAAATCATCTCTGAATAGGTCTGCCTATTTTTCCATTTGATATTCTGGTAGTCAGATCCCTCCTATGACAAGTGTAGGTGAAGCAAACCTACTTCTTGGAAAGTTGAATTTTTGTCTTCATGAAAAAACTTTTGATTTCAGAAATGGCGTTTGTCAGTATATAAAATACATATACTTTCAAAGAGTATTCAGGAGCTGCAAAACATTTTTCAGAATTGCAGACTTATATCTCTGGCTGCTCAGCTGCCTTTAAAAGTTGACTGAAGATACTTCAGTTAAAGCATCTTTACATGGGTCTTGGTTGAAGCGCTTGAGGCTTTGCAGTCTTTTCAGAGAGCCTGTGCTTATGCCAAAGGGTTGTTACTTCTTCAGCCCAACATGATTTCAGCTAAATGGGGTAATATGCAAATTCATCACACAGCATTAGCACTCACCATATGTACAGAGTCTGCCTTTCTCTTGTCATAGGCTTCTCCAGATTCCCTCACAGACTGCTGACATTGTGACAGGGTTTTTAATCTAAACTTTCTATCCCAAACCTATACATCCTATTTACCTGAATAGTCCTGAAACAAAGTACCTTACATTAGGAAAAGAATACAATTGAGTTGATGTAATTTATATGCACATGTATACACACACATATGTAATTACACACATAGAAACACATAAATACATATATATGTATACATGTACATACATATACCTCTCCCTAAAAAGAAAAATAATTCCAGAAACTGTGCAAGATTGATAGTGGATTTTTTTTCCCCAGCAAGGACATTTTCTATGAGACGTAACAACTGATTAGATAAGAAAGTAATTGTTTAAAATGGAAGACAAGAAAGATAAAAAATCTTCTCAATTGTCTATCTTGTGCAGCCCAGGATTTCGAAATTCTTTATGATGAACAAAGCCTGTATAAAGCATGAAGAAAATGAGTAAGTGATCAAACAAGGTTGTTTCCTCCATTTAAAAAGTTGTGCGAAAGAGTGGATTTGTTGCATTCAAATGTAGGTTACTCAAAATGTGAATGGGAACATATTCTTACCATTTTTAAGTAAGGATAAGGAAAGATGTGTCAATGAAAGTGCTATCAATTCAAGTAAACACTGTCATTTACCCTAAAAATACACTGGTTTATATCCATTTAAATATATATAGGGACTGACATGTCAATGTAGGAAAAAGAGACAGAACCAAACAGATAAAGGAATCAACTTGGTGCAGATGTGTGTGACATTCAGGAGGCCTGGAGTTACAGTATTAAAAAAAAATCAATTCAAATCTGCTCTACAGTAGTTTTTCAGAAGTTACAAAAAGGATTGTATCAGGCTTTATGCAATAAAGAATACTAAATTTGTTCACCCTGGAGAATGATTCAAACCTTAGGAACAAGGCCTTAGTAGGGCACATTTTGCTCAAAATTAGTCACGTGATAAATGGTTTTCTGAAATGGAACCCTGTAGGAAAGTCAGCTAGAATTACAATCTGTTAGTAACAGTAACCCCGTGGGATATATTATTGGGAAAAGTGGTTTTAATAAATAATACATTTTTGCTCAGGGACACACACTGAACATAAATGTTCTGAAACAGGGTATTGTGCAAATGAAAAACTTGGAAACTGGGATACTGGTAAAAAAAAATAAAAAAAATGTTCAAGAACCTTTGATCCAGCTTTCTTTTCCCAGTTCTTAACACTACTTATGGTTTAATACCATCTTATCACCACTGCCATTAGAAAAAGTTACCTTACTATAGTTATACCACTGCATGCAGTGTTCAAACAGTCCTCTCAGAAGTTTGCGTTTAAACTATAATAAACAAAAATGGAGGTACCTCTATTTTGCCCGAACTAATATGTTATATATTGTGACTAAATGCGTAAGAAAAAAGAAATCAGGAATACTGCATATTACTTTCCCTGTGGGTGATCAAAACATTATTTAGCAGTTCTATAATTATGGTGTATTAGGAAAATTCACATTCAGACTTGCAACATCCACCTGAATGGGTAGACTAGTTAGAGAACACTGAGCTATAATAGAAATTATAAAAGAGAACAGTTTAAAACGTGCTAGCAGACTTTTTATTGATAATGTATTCAACTAAGTTTGTTGTTAAAAAGCCACAGGTGTAAAGCACATGAAAGAGCAATTGCTGTGACAGATCAATGCAATTGTTACATATTACATATTGGGGCATATTTTTACTGTTTACTTAAGATATCTTTGCACCTGAGCAACCACATCTGAAACATCATAAAAAAGGAAAAGTTAAAAAAGGAACCATAAAACCAAATGAAAAAGAGAACAAGAGTTATGAGCACAGTTGGTGAGAATTGTAGTAAGTGTACAAATGGACAAGGAACTGCTGAAATGAACATGCACATTTTCCACCATAGGAAGAAACCAAAATGTACTTACCCACAGACTGCTGAACACTACTGAGCTTTCACTAGTCTCCTGGAACATTAATCACTTGCAAAATATAAATTGTTAATGTGAATAGAAATTAAATATATAATCTTTTTCTCAGAATACAATTTCTTTACTTCTCTCAGAAATTATTCATCAGTCTGCAATTTTTTGTCTAGTTCTCAAGAAACCTTCACTCAACCTTAATGATATCTCCATCTCCAATTTGAGTCAAGTGAATCAGAAATTGCAAAAACCCCCTTGGATTATAAAACTAACAAGACGATATAGTACAATTATGGGAGAAAAAAAGCCATGCTTGTACCCTCAAAAAGGGGAGAAGTAGAGACTTCAGAAAGCCTGTTAGGGACTAGACTGTGTTTATAGATTTTACATGGAAAGCAATCAAATTCAACAGTAAATCCCCTTCAGAGATAATTCTGTTTGAAGAGCAGACAGGCATAATTGTTACAACACACTTTTGTCTATCTTTGGCACGTAACACAACTACATCAGCTGCTTAATTAATGAAGGTTGGCTTAGACCTAAGTCTAAGGAATTCAGAGGCCTGAGTTGTGGCTTGAGTCACAAATTACACACTTAGGTTCAGAGGAAAAGCACAAGCAATAATATGATCACTCACACACTCACTGAAAGATTTCAGCCTGTTAGATTGGGATTTACACATTCAAAACATACAGAAGTTCCTAGAGAAAACCTGTCTACAGGCACTGACAGTTTCTCTTCTTGAAAACCCTGTGGTTGGCAATCATGGATTGCCAATGCACATGCAGAAAAGCCCAATCTAGGGGGAAAACATACCTGATGTATGGAATTCTTTTGCAACTGAAGCCCAGCAAGTGGAAATGGCCTAAATGGACATTTTTGCCTTCTGTGGACAAGTGAATTGGAATACAATTCTGCCAAAATACATGCAAATGCCCTAAAGACTCAGGTGAAGAAGAACTGGAGTAAAAGATACCTCTATATCTAGTGGCTGGAAATGGGCTTTCTTTGCACAACCTGAAAATTAGAGAAGAAAAAATTAAAGGAGGCTGTCTGTTGCTCAGTGAGGAAGGATATCCAGTGCTGTCCCACAGAACAGGCTGTCCCTGCATATTTCCCACGGATAGTGTCACACAAAAACTTTACACTCTCCAGGAAGTAAGACTGAAAATCCCAGTTCTGTTCACTTGATATAAGTGAGACTCACTCTTGTGTACTGCTGGCCAGGAATTACCTCCAGCCATGACTTATCTCATTGGCAACGGGATGTCTTCTGTAGATCTCTTAGTGTGTTATGTCTCCTCCTACCTCTGTAGCTGAGGGAGAATAAAACATATGACACCTCTAATCACTAAATGATGAAACAAATACAGGCAGGATATTGCTGCCTCTGTTGCCTTTTTAATTTTTTCTTTTTAAAGACCTTGTCCTCTTCCACCAGGCACCTATCCTGGGCAGATGATTCAGTAGTTGGATTATCTGTGACTGGTGCCTAGGGTTGTCTGTTGGTTGCCTTCATAAACACCAGGGAGGAACAGTTTCCCGATGAATGTTTCAATGGACTTGGTTCCAGATCTGCTTCCAGAGGTCTTCAGAGGTGTTGGTCTCCATCACTAACTTTACAGGACATGTAGGTGTTCCATTTAGGGGGCAAGGTGTCTGAGGTTACAAACTTCAGCCATGTTCACTTATCTGGTGTCCAATATACCTCAATATGTTAAGGGAGAATGGTGATATTGCTTGATAATTTTATACATTTTACTTATATACCTGTATAGAGAGAGATAACAGGTAAGGTGGAGGCCAAAAGGAGCCATTGGGGAAGGACAGAGTTTTCCTGAGGGTGATGTGGAACACCTAAGTAAAACTCCAGCTCTGAATTGCCCTATTTCTTTACTTATTATTGCTAAGCTACTTTGGTTAGTAGAGGCAAATATCTTAAAGCTGACTGTCTGAATACTAGTTTCTGTAGCCTGACTGCATGCAATAATGTATGCAGTTCAGAAGATTCAAAGGTACACTGGACATGTTGCAAAGGTAGTATAAGTTGAAATATTTTCTGCTAGTCCTGTTCTCTGAAGATGCCAGTTGGTTTTCTGTTCACTGCCCTTTGGTATAGCCACACACCAAGTGCTTCATTGTATGAAGCACTGAAATGAAAAAATCTGTCTTGTAATGTCAGCAGCAAAGCACTGACCAATAGTAGGAGGAGATGATGTATTGTTTCTGGAGGACAGCAATTTTTAAAAATTGTTCTTGGTCTGCTGATTACCAATTGCTTGCTGACTTCAGAAGTGCTGCAGCAAATTCTTGCATCATATCAGGGAAGCTTTTTTCTTGTACTAAAAAACATCTTCTTGATTTTACTTTGGCATTTATTGTGAATCAGAATATCATTGATCTGCTCATTATTTGCATCAGTTTACTCATTGGTTCATTACACAACTGGTTGGAGATGCAACTTCATCTTTCTCAGAGGAAAATGGGACTTGTTTGAATTGATACAAATGGTGGTAAAAAGCAAGCCTGGAAAATAAGATTTCCTTTGTTTTATTAGAAAATTATAATGTTCCCTTACTGATAATAAAAATTTAATGAAAAGCAATTAGCAAAAGAAATAATTTTCAGTAGAGGCAGTAATGTTCTATTAAGTTATACTTGATAGCTCAAGAGAACTCTGTTTTATCTTCAGTATTAAACTCTATGACAAAGAAATTACAGAATTTCTGTCAGGCATAGTATGATTTATTTACCATGAAATGCAACAGTGACTGGTAGTATCTTTTCTATGACAGGATGAGAATCAAATTCAAGACTTTCTGCAGATATGAATACCAAAGCACTCTCAACCATGAAAATTTTGTTGGATCTTACCTCTTATGGTGATTAACATCCTGTGATGGAAGTTTAGTCATGTTTTATTTCGAGGTTTCATTTGCAAGTGCTGTACAAATTAATAATAAATAGACCTCTCAATTAGTGGTTTAGCAGTTTCTAATGCCTTCTGGGTCAATAGACTGTCTATAATAATGGTTTATATCCATCTATTGATGTGCAGTCACTATCCATGAAAAATTATATTACTGTCTGAAATAAGGAAATAATACCTATTAATCACATATTACCCATTGAGAATACATCCAGTACATCCAACACATTAGGAGTGATGAGATAGCTCCTCCTGCAAGATGCTCTCCTTCAGCAAAACGCCTTTGCCAAAGCTGGCAGCACTGTTTCCCTAAATCTCCTGTTGCAGGCATCCTCAGTGTAGCAGTAATCCCTTCTCATTTCAAACAGTTCATGAAGGGATGAAATAACAAATTAGTGTCTGTCTGATCTAAGGGACTTATGTATGTAATTATGACATTAACAGTCTTAACAACCAAAACCCACCCCCAAACCTCTATATGCTTTATCGCTCCTTTTAGCAGTAAAGACTTAGAGGAGTACTAGGAAAATAGTACTAGTTTGGCTCACCCACTACCAAGGGTTTTGTTAATTTGGCTCCAGGAATGATCTCAGAAATGAAGGAGTGTTGCATTCCCTGTTGCTGCCTTCCATGGTTTGAGTAGTGCAAATTTGGAAGGGAGATTTTACTTATAAACAACTTATGTCATCTAGGCTGTATTAAGAGAATGTTAAGGTATAGAACTTTACAGTGACACTTAGAATAATTGAAGATACAATAAATGGCCTTTACAAAATGAAATAAAAATTGAGGGCATGGTGTACACTAGAAGGACCAGCAAAAAGGACAGATGCTTGTCCTCTGAAGGATTTATCCCTGAAAGGGTAAAATAAAATATCCTTCTGTGTTTCCAGACTGCTTTTAAGTTGTAGAACAGTAAATAATTTAGTGTTTCTGTGATTCCAAGTATCTTTAATTTCTCAGAAACTCTGAACATATTCCTATCAAAGTTTTAATTCCTCTCCTGTTTGGGAAATATTTCAAGTGTTATTTGGACTTGCTAATTCTATGTTTAATGTCTTAGAGAAAGAAAGAAGAATGTTAAATGTTAGCTCTCATGAAAGATAACAGTTATTTATCTTGTGTTACTTTGTACAGAGAGGTTAGGAAAATAGGCACTGGTTGGAAAGGTCAGAGAGAGCTGGAAAAGAAGTGCCCAGGCTGACAGAGGAGCAGAGGCACTGCTGGGAGGGCAGGAGCAGATCACTGAGCTGTATGACATTGTGGCAGTGGAAGGGATATTAGTGATCAAGGCGTTCATGAGAACTGTGATGACGAGGAAACTGTGATATTAACTGTGTTGTGTCACAGTCACTGTGTCCTCCTGCTCAGCCAGAGGGAGCCAATGACCAATGCATGGGTGACTCTCAGTGTATCTACAGAGAAGATCAAATTTTCTATGCCTTTTAATATGATATAACGGGTTAATTACTATCCTAAGTCTCCACTCAAAGCCCAAGATCTGGAAAAAAAGAGTAAGGGGCTCCTGGGTGTGGTGTGAGAAGGAGGCAAGAGACTCATGGGAGCTTTGTGAATGCCAGGCAGTGCTGGAGGGCATTGACTACCCTAAGAAGGATTTTGCTTTTCACCAACAGCAGGTGCTTCTACCACTTGGCTCTTCCACCAGTTAGAAAAACTGGATCCAAAATTCTCCGAACAACCAAACGTGTTTTGGGATTTATTATTTTCTTAGGTCTTCTTGGATATATTGCCTCATTCAAAAATATCCTGGTGGGCGAGGCAATGTCTTCTATATCTAATGGAGTGGGACTGTCAGTAAATAAAAACCTAAATTAAATGAGGATCCATGTCAGAAAAGGCGAAATGAGAGCTTCTCTAATTCCAAAATAATTTCATTTTGCTCCACTAATTACTGAAGTATGAGCTTCATGTAATTATACATGACTGGAATCAGCTCCGGCTAATGCTCACTACGTTAACCCAGTTAAATTTTACATCATTGTGCTTGAATACAGCCAGTTACACTCATTAATAAAACGGTAGGTGACAATAAACATGAAGGACTTTTAAAAGGAAGGTTAGCATTTTCTTTTTCTTCTGCTCAGTCTGACTTGTTCATTTTTTGGATAGTGAGTTGCCTCCATACCTCCATATTCCCTTACTGACCATGAGGCCCTGGGAAAGTGTGGCCACCCTGTGCAACGTGGTGATGTGTCCTGCACATCTGTGTGCAAACGGACTCCACAGGGGAAGGGCTGCACAGCGCAGTCCTAGATGAGACTTGCATCCTGATGTACACACAGCCTTTGTGCATATTATCTGCTACAAAGACCTTGCTGTCAGACAATTTTGCTTGAGTTTATAACAGAAGAAAGAAGAGAACAGAATCTTTTGAAAAAAAACAAACTGAAGCAAACTCCAGCAGGCCATGAGACCAATAGAACAAAACAGTAGACAGAGTCACCTGAGAAAATCTCATCAGATTGAATGATTCCTAAATATTTTTCTCTCCTTTCTCTGCTCCTTCATCACTTTTCCACTGATTTGAGAAGCCTGGAAAAACTCCCTCCTACTACTGACACTTTTTTGAATTAATTTAACACTAACCTGTTTCAGCATTATCCTATTTTTCCTCAATATTTATCAATTCTCTCACGGGTCATTTATGTTTGTTTCTGGCTTCCATCCCAGTCCTCTTACATAGGCAGAACATGATAGTTTTAATGCAATTTTCTTTGGTCATTTATCTTTCTGTCTACTCTGTCACCGAACTCATCCCACAGTTTCAAAAGTGTCAGTGGTTTCTTCACAAATCCTTTGGTAGGTATATGTGCATACACACACACACACACACACACACACAGAGGTTATAAAAAGGGAAAAGTCTGTTACTCATTTAATCTTGATCTTTTCCCCTCTGTTCAGAGTTATGAACTCCTTTTTTTTTTTTTTTTAACCATCTTGCTCTTTTAATATAGTCCTTTTTGATATTTAGTAAGAAAGTTACTTTCTTGACCTTCATTCTTTATCATTGAGGCTGATTGCATAGCACATGACCCTCAAAAATGCAACAGTAAATATTAAAGTGATTAAAATTATTGAACAGAGAGAAAACCTGCATTGCAAATTTCTTTCACACTCAGACCAAAGACCTGGTCTATGCCTGATATTCCCTTAATAAGCTACAAACTCAGTGAAAGAAACTAATAGTTATATTCTCATTCTATTAGTTCTTCGACTGGATTTTTTTTTATTTTCTTGTAGGAAATCTTCGTATTAAGGACCAATTTTCACAATCACCAATATGTATTTACACAATTTACCATCAGTTTGAAATTACTTGAGAAACACGTAACTATAGGAAATTTTGTCTTGGAAAAGGAGCTGGAGGTGGTTGAGTCAGGTTGATAGAAGGTATAATAAAAGCAATCTATTCCATATCATCTTGGCCTTTCAGTGAGGTCGGTGCCTACTGAACCTGCATCTCTTCAACCATACAGCATTTTAGGTGATGATTAGAGGCTAAGGCTGTATAAGAGCCTGTAATCATGAGCTTAAGGCTAGAAGAGAGAACTTGAGAGGGAGAGTAAAAGGATCCTCCAGCTGCCAGCCCTAACAGACAAACTAGTTTTAAACTAGCTATTCTAGAAATGGTTATATTTCAGCCCCAGCCTCTTAAAAAGCTCACCCTCACTGCACTCTCTGTGCTGGAGACATAGGACACAGCTGTTCTCAGCACTTCTAATTGTGCACACCTTACCATCCACGTCGGTAATATGTGCTCTCTAATTCTGGTGATCAGTGGGATGGTGTGCACAGGGATGCCTATGCTGACAAGAACTGTAGGAATTCAGCTATGACTGGGAGAATCGGGAAGATGCGGGAATTCCCCAGTCAAGGTGATAGGACATCAGCCAGCGCTACTCCCAAACAGCCTCACTGTGTTCACAGGGAGATGAGCTCCAAAGAAGAAGCTCTGCTTTCAGAACAACACTCTGCAAATAGCGTCAGTCTGCCTCTTGCCTTGACAGGCAAGTTCAGCCAGCGCTGTACTGCACTGCCTGATTCCTGATTTCTGACTTGCTTTGTTTTGGGACTTTGCATTTCTTGCACTTCAGTAGGTTTGCACAGACCCACCTTTCAAGCCTATCGGGATCCCTCCAGATGGCATCCCTTCCCTCCCATGTGTTGACTGGAGGCAACCAATCACACATTGCTTGGTGTGGTTGGCAAACCTGCTGAGGGTGCACTCAGTCCCACTGCCATTGTCATGGACAAAAATCTTAAACAACACCAGACCTCTGAGGGTCACTCAGCACCAGTCTCCACTCAGACATCGGCTGTTGACTACAAATGTTTGAATGTGATCATCCAGCCAATTCCTTATCCACTGAGTGCTCCACCCATCAAATCCATGTGTCTCCAATTTAGAGACAAAGATGATGTATGAGACACTGTCAAATGCTTTGCATAATCCTATGTAGATGATATCAGTTTTTCTTCCCTCATCCACCACTACAGTAGCTCTGTCTTAGAAGGCCACCAACTTTGTCAGGCACGATTTGCCCTTAGTGAAGCCATGCTGGCTGTCACAAATCACCTCTTTATTTTCCATGTGCTTTAGCATAGCTTCCAGGAGGATGTGCTCCATGATTTTGCTAGGCCCCAAGGAGTTATATTTTCATACTTGACATACCAATAAGGAAGCATGGTTTAATTTCTAATTATGTCACTGACTAATAAAATAAAGACATCAATGCTGTAAGTGGATAAGAATAAAAAAACTCCCAAAACCTAAAAAACTTTTGACTATCAATGTGCTCATATACACAAAACTTCTCTGACAGCATTTAAAGTAGATCCAGAATGTAAACTTAACTCCATCGATTTAATGGAAAACACACTTATCTATGCTTGCAGATTACTAAGTGTATGTATAAATAAATACATATTACCATAAAAATTCTTATCAACCTTGTTTTTTAAATACTCAGGACATATATTATCCATAAATTGAAAGAAATAGTTATTAAATAAAAAAGACCATGCTTAAAGAATCTGAGTTACTTTTTTGAAATCCCAAGATGGGTTTGCTCAGGATTGTCCTTTGACTGCTCATTTGTGTGACGGTTGTTACAGCAAATGGAAAAGAGGAGGACCAGTCTTCCATCATGCTTGGGTGAGGCAATGTTTTACTGAGCTTGTTTTGTGCCGTGTACAGTCCACAAAACACATATAATACTTTTGCAATATTTGATAGAAATTAATTCAGAGCCTAAAAGATACCTTACACCAAAGAGAGTCCTCACAGAAATGTGTTTTTGTATCCAAAACTTAAAGGAGAAACAACAGTACTAGTTAGGTTTCAGTTCCAGAAGGACAGAAACAAGGGGCCAACAAAATTGTAGGTGACTTCAGGGACCATCTCCATGGCTTTCACCTACAGGGCATGTGGAAGGACGGGCAAGCACAGAAAGAGCTCTGCTGTTTAGCAGAGAGCAGGACTGCATTTAAGAGTTACTGCTTTTGCTTTTTCTACTCTGGTCACCAGATGTTTGCACAGCAACTTTCCCAAACAAACGTACACTTTTGAGACCAGGGACCAGTATCCTCAAAGAAAACTGATGCTAGGAAGTTTGCGGCCTACCGAGCCAAGTACCAAGTACTTAAAAAATGAACCAAAACCTTACAGGTTGGATTTAAGTGTGGTGGCTGGACAAGTTGGGGAACATATTTATGCCACTGTGGTACAAATAAAAGTGGAGGAAAAAAATTTATTCTGACTGTGGTGTTTCACACTGCTTTTTTATTTTAAATGTCCTTAAAATGAAAGGAGGCACCTGAATATATTTGACCACCAGAGGAAGCAAGCATTCCCCTGACTTTGGATTTTGGTATGCCCTGCTTAGGACATAGCTGATCATGGCACTGGAGAGTATTTCACAGGTCCCATCTGACTCATCCTCTGTTTGGCTGAAGCTGATCAGCTTTTTTTGCCACTGTTTTCTATTTCCTTTTGTGCTAACTCTGTCTTTAAATGTTCAAAGAACATGCCCCATTACACTTGATTACTGTGAACATCTTGCAGTCTCCTTTCAGAAGAAAGCAATGAAAATTTTACCTTACAAGGCAAGAACAGGAAATAAAAGGCAGTTAAAAAATAGAAAAAGAAAAGATACAAGAAAAACAGACTTAATAACATAAGTACTGCATAAAATAGCAAGAAGACTGCAAAGTCATTTGAAGTTATGATTTAGACAAATATGAATCATTTGCATTTTGATCCTCAAACATGTAATTTCTTAATCAGAGTTTTTTATGTGATTACAGCTGCAAAAAGCCCCGAGGCTCACTTTTTTTTTTGTTTTAGTATATTTTATTTTATTTTTATTTTCTTTTCAGGTAACTACGAATGGATCTGGGAGGAATTTTAAAGATAAGAATTTGTGTTTGGTGTTGATCACTAAAATTTTTATTGAGGTGCTTTTCACTACTGTTTTAGATAACAAAGCAAAGGTTCCCACTGCAATGTATTTTCAGAAAGACTTTTTTACTTGAAGGAATTAATCCTAAATTTTCAGTCAGTTTTATCAAGAGAAGAAAAGTTTGTGATTTCCCCTTCAGCAAGGGAATCTGTCCATGTAAATATTATACATTTTCATTTTCTCTGTATGTTCCCAACTTTGTGCTTTCCATTACTAGTTTCTATGCATCACATCCCTCCTGATAAAATACTAGATTGGTACCGATATGCTTTTTTTCCTGAGTCAAACGGTGAAGTCCTTCAGTAATTAAATAAACTTTTCAGTAGTTTTGGTGTGCAGACTGTGCTGAGTGGAAGGCAGAGCATTGAAAGAAATGGAGCAGACCTGGAGTATGTATGACTCACTGCTGGCTAGAAACTGGGAGGGGCAGCACCTAAATTCTGCCCAGCTCTTCAAACCCAACCATCTCTTGACTGCAAAGTTTGCATCTACATTGCTGTTTTAACTGGACTCTAGAGTGTGTTTTTGAAACAAATCTGATCAAGTCCATTTAGTGTGTTTTTTGTCCACACATTAAGAACAGGTTCAGAGAAATGGATTCCTTTCAGACAAAACAGGCCAGATGGTGCATTTATGCACACTGTTAGTGTACCACTAACGAACATCCAGTCTGTGGGAACTGATTACAGGTAGTCTGATGCAGAAGTTCCAGAAGAAGTGCAGTGTGGATGTTGAATACTCAGCATTGTCTCTTACTCTGGTTGTTTCTCATGTCTTACTACTGCAGACTCAGCCAAAGTCAGTACTCAGTTCATGTTCAACAATTTGGTGATATCAATAAAAGAGAAATCCTCAATGATATATATATAAAATATTTTCTATTATGAAAGTAGACGTATTTTAAATCTGTAATTTGGCTAATGGACATGATTTAACCATAGGAGTAGAGCCAGCTGGGTGGTAGGGAGTCAAAGAAGTTCCACCTGAAAGACTAGTGACATAGAAACTGAAGAATATCATCCCCAAAAAGGATAATTTTAGTTTTTATTAGATTCACTTGTAGGCTGAAATTGTGAAAGCTGTCCAAAGCTCATATGAGGTCAACAACTGTACAAGTGCAGTTTCACCTTCCCGAGAAAATTTTATACTGTATGAAAGTTTCCAAAACTTCTGCAGGTGAATTTTCTCTACTACTACACCATCAGAAACCTTGATACAAAAGTTAATTGCAGTTCCACAGCAGTTTCCAGCTCTACATTTCCTGTTCAAATTGAATTACAACTCAGGTTCCTATTTAAACAAATTGTTTCAGTAGTTCTTCACCTTCTGAAATAGGGTCTTCCTGTAGGAGAACAGACATAGTGCTGCCATACATTTCCAGGACAGTGCTGGGATACTTGTACCCAGAGTAAAGTTTGGACAGTTTCCCATGTCTTATCCATGAAAGCATCCAAGGTATTTTCTGGGCTATCATGCCACAAACAAAAACATAATTGTTGAAAAAGAATGTCAACATTATTCAAGATGAAGTAAATGTGCTAAAAGCTTGCACTAATAAACAGGAAGCATGTTTGTCCAAAGCAAACACAATTTTTACTGCATGCAAAAGTCGTGAATGTGTGCAAGGAGTCTCTGAGTTTTTTGAACGTTTTTAATATGAGCTAAAGCAGCCAGGTTACAGACTTTGACAATACTGAGAAGAGGAAATAAGAAGAGAGTCCATAATCTTTAGAACTATCTCTTCTCAATTATCTTAAAAGACAAGAAATGGGAATTGGCTATAACCTGGCCTTGTGTGCTAGCATAGGTGCAATTGCAAGCAATATTATTAGCATACAAATTGATATTGTCCAAATGCACCCATTTGTTCAGAGGTAATGTCCAGGACACTTTGCAAAAGAAGAAAAGTTTATATTCTAATGTGGCAGAGGAAGCAAATAAGCAATTTACACTGTAAAAACATGCTGTTGCAGAAATGTGACTGGCAAAATGATCAATTTGTAAGCAATCTTTATGTTGATTTGGGAAGTTTTGGAATACAATTACTTAGTTCTTCTGTCCAACATTGTTTTCTGTTAAGGCACTTGTTTGTTGTGAACAGTTAGATTTTGACATACTTAGAAATGAGAGTGTCAGAGAAGTGGGTCAGCATCTAAATGCTGAAATTAAGTTGATTTTTTAAAATTTATTTTCAGTGGCAAAACATTGAGGTCTATATCAATAGCATAAGGAACACCTGCAGATCCTCATTTCTACAATGCGCAGTCAGAGCAGCACCTCTGCCCAACAATACATGCTGTGGCTCCTCCAAAAGGCAGAACCTTAGGAAAGCAAAGTCCTAATTCAGCAGTTGAGAGCTATGAGTGTATCTTTCAAGCACTGAATTAATTTTTATTAACCAGTTAGTGGAAGTTCTGTGAGACTTTTAAAAAGCTTAAACATTGACCATGAGTCAAAATATCTTGTTAAACACAACACAAGTGAGTAGCTACACAGTGCTTCTTGGTCAAAGCCATTTTTGGGTGAGATAGATGTTTCCACAGTTAAGCAAAGCATAGCTCTGTGCCTTTGTTGGAACTTTGCAGTGTGAAGAGAGGGCTGCTTCAGGGTCTTTCTGAAAAATGATAATGCTGTTGAGCATTCATTTAGAGGGAAAAACATAAACCGTGTGTGAAGATTAGCTGGATAATTAAATTATTAAGTAAGCTTTATGTAAGGTGGGGGGAATGTGTTGTTATTAATGTTAATATTAAATTTTGACAGCAGAAGGCAGTCAGCTACCTTTATTCCCCTCTAGGAGATGATTATCTCTTGATAAATCAATTTCCCCTCAGTAGTCTTATTGCAATTTCAGAACAGGTGTATTATTAACAACATAGTGTTGTACTATATCAGAAAAGATGGAGTTCAGCAGGCTGAACAGGACCAGCAGCGGAGCTGTATAAATCCCATGGATCAGTGTTGCCACTTAGACTGTTAACCAGGACTCTCTCATTGCCTATTTGCCTCTGGAGTGGGAATTTCCAAGGTTCATTTTCAGGGTATATTCTGGTGGGTAAATCTTGCTGAAAATATGTTAAGGTTAGGAAATTAGAATGACTAGTAGTGGAAGCTAACAAGTCACCTTCTCCTTGTAGTCAGCCACACCTGGTGGCCCACACTAGTCTCTGTTCATAAACACTGGTAAGTTGGGCTGCCCAGGGCAACCAGGAGTTCCATGAAGCAAAGTGTGCAGCTGTGTAGGGTACAGGTTTGAGGGGAAAGAGGCTGCCCAATTAGCCTACATGTGAGGAGGCAGCAACAGACTTCTCTAGCCTGACAAGCATCACGCCCTCAGAGCCTTCTGCTCCTGTTGCACATCTGACCTTGTCTTCCCTCCTGGTAGCTGAGGAGATCCTGGGGAATGGGGAAATATCAGAGGGGGAAGAGACAGGAGGAAGTTTCTCACTGGACAGAGGAGTGTTTAGAGAAAGGTGCCTGCCTCCTGCAGGGTCATCATGTAGCTCCAGAGAGGCAGCACAGCTTCTATGGCACAGCCATTCCTTGCTCCTCATCCTGGCTTCAAGGAGCTGCTCTTGGAAACCCCCTTTCTGACTGAGCACTGGGGCTGCCTAGTTATGTCAGGTACAGATGCCAGCAGGTACATCTCTCATTTCTGGGCAAAATTTGGAGTGTGATATATTGTGCTCTGCTGGGTATTTAATCCTGATAGAAAAGGCACACAGTTTGTTTGATTGTGTTTGGAAGAATATTGCTGGCATCAGTATTTCTCTCTTCTCACCAAACAGAGAAAACCAAACCCCAAAACATTTTCATGACATAGGTTAATCTGCTCTTGTGTATTGGAATGATGTACTGTCTTTCCATGTTGAGTGAGTATGGGTATGCAGCTTTGCACATATATGAAAAATAAATGTGAAAAAAATGTTACTATTTTAGTTTTAATTTATACTGAAAGACAAGAGGCATAGTTTCTCTGCAATAGTTACATTTCAGCTATTTGAAGACAGCTGAGAGCTAGTTGTGTACCCACAGCCTCTCAAGGGTGTGATTATTTAATGATAAAACTCATTTTCCTCGGTGCTGATGATTACTATTGCAAAAATTATTTTAACCTAAACTGAAGTGGTGAATTTTTAAGCTGTCAAAAGGCAGGGTTGGTTACTCAGAATACTGAGCAGCCTTTTCAGCTGAACTGTGGAAAGTCCCATAAAATAACACTACCTGTCAAAAAGCTAGGCTGAAATCTAGAGTCCAATTTATCTTATAATGGTAAATAGTCTGCCTATCTGAAAAAGAAAAACTTCTACCGTGCCACTAACATCATAACTTTTAGTTACATATTCCTTAAAGACAACAATCATTCCAGGTGAAATGGGCTGTATCAGCACTACATTTGACATCCTCTGAGGCCAAAACTCTGCATTGGGGAAGATCTCTTCCCTCCTGTTCAGAGTGAGCCAGACATTGTCCTTTGAATCATAGAATCATTTATGTTAGAAAAGACATTTAAGATCACAGATCCCAACTGTATTTGAAGATGAAGGCTGAATGATATGGCAGGTTCTTAATAGGACCATAGAAAATGGAATGAAGTTTTGAGGCAGATGAAAAATCTGTTATGGTGATTCTTATAAACCACTTGCATATTAGGGAGAACATTTGCATAAATCACTAACTTTATAGTTCTCCTTAAGTTCTTTCCTGAGTGGATACATTCCCGTCGTTGAAAGGCCTACCAAGGACAATCCTGTCTTCAGCATTTGGAAAGACAAAGGCAATGAATGGCATCTAATTTCTTATTTGTCACCTGCCAATCTAGAAGTTATACACTGAAAACCAGGAAAAATACATTTTCAAATTTGTGCAATAAATTGTGCTTAAGGTAGACCCAAAAAAAGATTTTTAGGAGAGATCTTTTGGCAAAAATGGAAAACTAAAAAAACCCTTTCAATTTTAGTTGCTTCTAAAATTTGCAGATCTTGAGACACTTTTTTTAAAAAAAATTCTCTTTAATTTTTCATTTCTCATTTAACACCTGGAACAGTTGTCAAATTTGAAAACAGAAAATTTGGTTTAAAACATGTGGTTTACTAATAATTTTTTTGTCTCATTGAAATAAAACATTTGATTTTGAAGCACTTACATTTTTTAATATTAAAATATAGTTTTTATTTATGCTTCTCTAAAAGTTTAATATTCGGATAAGTTTATTAAGAGTTAAAAAAAGACCTCTTAATTTTTGTGTTCATTAACAGAGTCAACAGCAGACTCGTGGTTCTAATTGACGAAGACAGCATAAGCCTAAAACACCATAGTTTTTTATGACTAAAAATACTTAGTCATAAGCATGGATTTTCTCTGGAGATTTTCAGCCATTCTGTGTTTGAGAGACCTTGTAGATGACAGCTGATAGCAGTGCAGATTTTTAAGGACCAAGTGGTATCAGCATTTACTGTCTGATAGTTGCCTAAAAAATGCAGAATTAAAATTTCTACATTTTTAGGTGTACTGCACAGAAAGAAGCAGCCATCTTACAATTACAGCCAAGGGATAGAGTACAGAGTAGAAAGACTGTATCTGAGAGTTATTATTACCATCAGTTATTATGTAAATGATTCTCCTTGCTCACAAACACACACACACTTTTTCCATCCCAATTTAAAACATAATTGCAGTCCTTGACAGATTGCCATTGAATTTTTTCTCATAGAATGAATTAAAATATTGAAAGTAGAAAAAGATAGAATGGAACATTATGTCCTATTATATTAAAACTAACCCCTCCACCCCAAAACCACCCCCTGCTGCCATCCACTGCAGCAAGATGGGTTATGAATGAACAAATCCACTTGGCACTTTGCAAAATGAGGTCATGATAAGCACATGAAAAAAAAAAATCAAAGCCCTTTATAGCTGGCAGGCTTCTGGCTTTTTAGCAATGAGTTTAAATCAGGGCTGCAAGATCATGAAAGTGCTTCCAGTTCCTTACAAAAGCAAATTATAATTTTCTGTTTCCTGACAGTCCTTTGTAGCTGTTGTGCAAGTTTGTTAAAAATACTTCACCAGGGACCAATAGCATGAGTTGATTGAAAAAAGAGATATATCATTTGTCAGGAGGGTAGGTCTAAGGGAAGCTGATGCACTGTATGTTACCTCAGAGGCAGGAAATCCCTTTGTGACCCATGGTCAAAGGACAGGGCAGTAGAAGGATGGAAAATGGAGTAGCATCCACCTCTGCCTTGGGGCATCCATGCTTAGGACCTCTGTAAGACTTGCTCCCCATCCACACTCCTTCTTATGAGATAATTTCTGCAGTTACATGCAGTTACACTCTGGGATAAAAGGATGCTGGCAAGGTCTTTCCTACTGAGAAAGATCCAGGGAGTGGGAATATAACTCACAATCTTCAGGAAGGCCATTTTTATGTACTGCAGCAATTTAATTATTGTGACAGTTAGTCAATGCCATAGAGTCTTTTACTGATGGTAACATTGTGTAAATGATCAGCAGCTCTCTTTCCTTTATATTTCTCTTCAGTTAGGGATGAAAGAACTTGGGCAACCTCAAGCTCCTCACCGTGAACTGCGTTTTTGGGGAGGTGAGTGTCAATCCAACCCAGAGCCCTGTCTTGCCTTAATGGACATGTTAAACCAAGAAATTAAAATAAATTAATAATTTACTTTGGTTTTGGATTTGTTGGAAAAGATTCCCCTACATGCATCTAGGTATGCCTCACATTTATGTCATTTGCATTATACATTACTCAATAATATTCAATGCATTTTGTATCCAGTAGTTTCCTGTAGTAATTCCCCTCCTGAACTCTAATGCTTTAACCAGTTCCCAGGTTTCTGAAAGATATTTCCAGAAATCATTTCTATTTCCTTTTGCTTTCCATTCCACACAGATGGAAATTCATATTTACCACATTGATCTCTGCATCATAAGTATATTGCTTAGGTCAGTGGTTTCTTATGGTATCTACATATCCTGTAGTTGCTCCTCTGTACTCAGTACAGTGTAATATTCTGTCAACTTTCAAACTATTTGAAAATGCACTTCAGATATGATGACTAATTTTGCTTAAAGAAAAGACATGATCTAATGTGCCAACCTGAAAGGATCTTGTGAAGAATAATTTCAGACGTCTGCATACATTGAGGTGTTAAGAAAAATGTACTTCAGTCCTTTAATGTGCATACAAATTTTCAAGACTGGTTTCTAAAAATGTGACTACTCAACACATTATATCGTCTCAACTCATAGTCTGAGTAATTCAGGTGTGATTCTATTTCAGGTAGCAATAAAAGAAAGATGAACAGTTAATAGTGGTAAAGAGAACAGAGAAAGCACTGTCCTCTTAGTGATGCATTTTAGACCGTGGTAAAAAGAGAGGAGATGGCCTACCTTTTAGTATATTAAAATTTAACTTTGTATTTAGAATTTGCTAACAGAATTTTAATTATGGTGGAGATTGATTCTTTCTCACTAATGATTTGAGAAACCAGCATCTTTTTTGTCACCGCTTGCCACTTAAGATGTTGAGATTGGGCTTCAGTTGCCTTAACACTGATTTTCTTACTAGTTTAGATCTTCAAGGGGTATTCCCACTTGCCTCTACCAAAAAGATGCAAGTTCCCCCCTGAGTTCTGGGTAATACTTGCCAACACTCATGCCTCAGATACCTGGGGTAATCCAGTATGGCACTAGGTGTTTGTGCTGAGGCAACTGAAACCCATTTTAGGTGTTTTTAAAATTCTAATTTGAAATTACTTTTACACATTTGCAAAAGCTATTGATTTTTCCTGAATGGTTCACTATGGGCATTCAGCTTATTGCTTTATATCTGGAAACTGTTACTTGTGCCTTATAATTGACCTCTTCTATGAATATTTTCCCTGCTTAATAATTTTATATTAGACATTATTAAATTCACTGTAACCCAGAAGTGACATGCAATTTTGGGGTATGTTGGTTACAGTAAGAATTATCCAGTCAGAACTCAAAAACTACACAAGGTGTCATTGGTGGTTTGTTATATTATTCCTGGTTTGTAAGCTATGTAAATGGCTTTACTGATTAGTTCCTAATAACCTAACTTATAAATATATAATTTTTAAAAAACATAGACAATAAATATGATTTAGACTAATATTCAGTTTCCACTGTGCTGGCTGTGCAGGAAACAGGACACCACAACACGAATCATACAAATACCCAGCTCCATGCTGACTGCAAAACTAATACCTAACATAAAATTAAAAGTTTGCAGTTGACACCGTTTTCAGCTAGCTTAAACTAAATACTGCCTTTCTGCAAGTTTTTGCATTAATGACATTAAAGTGCTTAATCTGTGTGGGAAACAAACTTGGGAAGAATTGCAAACTCAGTAAAATGAAAAGTCTCTTTTGAGAATGTTTTGCTCAGAAAGTATGGAGATGGGTAGCAGCATAAAATCTTAAAACAAATTTGGACAAATGTTCAAATATTCCCTCAGCACACATTTACAATATTTGCACCTAGTCATCCGTTCTCTACCAAATGCTGTGCTCTGGAAACCAAGCAAAAAAACTATAGTAGAGAGGCTAATTAATCATAAATGAGTCTCATATTAGAGGATTTTTATTAGCACTAAAAGACCACAGTAACAGCTCCACCCTAAGTACACAATAAAGATATGAAATGTCCACTGATCTAGTACAGGGAAGAAACAGTCTGACCTTCTCAGAGGATGGTTCCATACAGTGACCAAAACTGCAAGCCCCTGAAGAGATGTAATTTTGATAGACAACACCATTTTAATTTTGTTTCTTGTAAAGTGTACACCATAAACACATCCCATATTTTATTAAAATACTAGAGAATAAAAAAAAATAGTTATTGGTGGGGATAAAGGAGTAATTTTGATATTTCCATTTAATGGTCTTGGACAGTAGTTTGCTATCAAACAGTAGTAGACTACCATGTGCAGATTGAGCTGCACAGAAACACAGTCTTGATATTTACTGTATTACTAATATCTGGATTATGAAATGAGGTTATAAATGCACATGTCTAAACGTACTAAGATTTCTGTACTGTCTTGCACAGTTTTTCTGTCCTTGAAGAACTGATGTGTATGAGTATCTGAAGATTATGAGCATTTGAAATCCTTATTGAGGTATTTCAGTTATGGGGAAAAGCAAAACAGACATGCAGATCATCTCTCAAGCTGTGAGAGGAATTTGTATTACAATAAACAGGCAGCAGAAGGAGGTCAGCTTGGAAACTCTGCTCATTTCAGAAGGTTTCAATTGCTTCAAGAAATAACTCAATTCGGGAACACTTAGTGAGTAAATGCTATACTACCTGAACCAGAATAGTTTAATGCTGGTCCATATTTTAATTGTTAGAAAGGAACAGTTTGCAATGTTTTAGGTGGTGCTGTTTACTTTCTAAGGCACATTTACTCCTATTCTCCTCTTCTGTGTGCAAAACGAAGACCTTAACAATTAAGCTTGTGGAATGGGTCTAAAAAGGATGAAAACCAGAGGATGAGTCGGGAAAATCTGAGCAAGAAAAAAAACCAGAGGATGGGTCAGGAAAAATTGAGCAAGAAAGGTGGCTGGGAAGTAAGTTATGTGTTTTAGCTGCTCATTGCTTACTTACTTTTTTGATTTGTTCTATATCTGTTTAAACATTTTTTGATTTTAAATTTTTCAAACTTAATTTAAGAAGGAAAGCACAGTGCCAGTGGAAGGGTATTTCTGGGAAGGTTAATTTACACGGAAAAATGCTTCCATGTATAGTGCAAATCAGAAAGAATGTAGCTGGAAAAAAGTTACTCTTGTTACATACTCATTATAAATGCGCTTTAGTGGAAAATTTATATGATCATTTGAAAAGGATCTCTGGTTTTTGCCTTGGAGTGCTGACTGGTAATTAGAATAAATGGTGTTCCTACAGTGGGGCCAAATACACTACCAAGGCTGTACTGCACAAGCCCCAAGTTTCCTTAGTGTGCAACCCCTAAGCATCAACTCATATTTTCCCATTAGGAGTGACTAATGTTCTCCCCTGTGTGGCAAAATTACAATCAGTCATTTATCCTCCCTGGAAGCATATGAACAGAAGCCACCACTATCTTTCTCTCTCTCTCTCTCTCTCTCTGTCTATCTATCTATCTATCTATCTATCTATCTATCATCTATCTATCTATCTATCTATCTATCTATCTATCTATCTATCTATCTATCTATCTCTTATGATTAAATATATATCATGTTATTTTTTATTTAAAAAAACCCATGAACTATTTAGGATTCATTATAGTATAGCATAAGGTTTAACCTGTGCAAAACTGTTGGCTGTTGAGTAACAAAGAAGAGTTATGAAGAAATAACCAAAGAAATAAGCTTACTAAACTATCCATAGCTTTTCATGCATAACTTGCAGCATAAAATGTTAAACCAAAGGCTGGAGCAGAGCTGCACTGGTTACTGCACTGTGTGAGTCCCAGCTAAAGGCTGTCACACAATATCAGGACTGAGTATCTGAGTATGGAAGCAGTATTAACTCTCTCAAAGTACATTATCTGAGCTTCTGGAAGCAGAACAAATACCTTTTATGGTATTTTACATTCTGTAAGATTATTTAAACAATGAGGTTTTACATAATTGGCCTCAGACATACTTCTGTGTTTCCTTCCATTGATGACATTAATGATGATCCCTAGATTCTCTTGGTTTCTGAGTCCCATGATAGAAATGGCAATGTGTGATAGACTAGGTGTGAAAGAGTTATCCGTCTGGAGGCTACAGTGTTTTACAATCATTGTAATCATAAAACTCATTCCTGACCATCAGCTTTTAAAGGTGAAATAACTAATTATGTCATTTTAATAAAGTGCTTTTTACGAGGCTCAATAGGTCATGGAAAGTAAATGCAAGCACAAAAGACAAAGCAGATTGAGCAATTCCTCCAGGTTGGGCAAGATTTAGGGGTGGAGATCTTAGAAATGACTGACATAAGCATTAAATATATGAAGTAGCTATTACATAATATGTCTGCATTTTGTACTGCTTTGCCTCAAATCTTATTCCTCACAGAAGGTGTCGTGTCTTGTTTATTACCTCTTTTAATGGAAAATGTCAAAAAGGTTTGTAAAGCTTGTTTTTCCAGGATTGTAGACCTAGATTTTCCTTTGTTGCAGTCTACTGGATTTCTTTTATGCATTCCTGAGGATGTTTCTTTTCCCTCCCATGATTTGGTCTTACTTGACGTGCCAGTGCTTAGCCTCCTAGACCTTTTCCTTAGTTTGGCGCTACAGAATTCTACCTAGCTTGAATCTAACTGGCAGGAGACCATCAGACATGGTATAGGGATAGTGCACTTTGGCTGCCGCTTCAAATGTTCCTGAGCACTCTGCTGTGCCTTTGTTTCCTCGTCCATAAAATACAGGTAAAAATAACAGCTTTTGGCTTTATTTTTTAAATCAAAAAACTCCAATATGTATTGGGGAAGAAAGAGATATATATGCTTAAATTTCAGTACTACATCCACCACATGCATGTGGTGCTTGATACCTCCCTCCTCCCACCTCCTGCACCGCCTATTCCATGCTTAGATCTCATCTGTGGCCACCTATCTCACCTCTTTTCTAGTTCCTGCATGCATCTGACCCATCATCTATGCTTCTTAAGGACTGAGCTGCTGCACTTTTCCCATGGTGGGTTTCTATCTATGTTACCTGAAAATCTGCTTAGTTGCAACAAAATCCTTGTTTCCTTTCTTCTAGTGTTTGCAGTATTTCTTGGATTAGAGCCCTCAGCAGAGCTACTTAATGCAGTCTAATGTATTGTATTTATATGTGTGATTTGAAAAATGCTAACTAAGTGCTTAACATTATGCAGTACAATGGGATTTCTCAAAGTTCATCAACTTAAACATATGTAGGATGTTGGCATGATTGAGGCCATTGATTTAGACTAAAACACCTTCATTCAAATGGTGGTTCTTGGCTCTGAACAGTAAAGGCTGGAGCATGCTCAGGTGAGCAGGTGGTTCCTTCTTGTCTTACTTTCACATGAAGAAATGTTTATAAAGGTGACAAGATTAGTAACTCAGACATTAGTATTGGTAATAAAACATCTAAGGAATAACTAGAGGGAAGAAAAGGAGTAGTAGACGGTAATGAGAGATGATCTGTAACTGTTTGACTAAGCTATATGTCCTTTTTAGCCTTGATGATCTTTAAATGTGTCTGTGTCAACTTAAGTCAGTGTGTCCTAGAAGAGGGAGCAGATTGTGGTGCCAGTGGAAGTTTGCCGGTGGCCGCCCTCACCCAGGACAGCCTGCTGTCTACTGACAGCTTGTTTCACATGTGGTTTATAAATGAACTCTTAAAGGTCTGATGTTTGGAAGTCCAGTCGAAAATTAATGTTTCATCCAAAAATCTAAACCAGATGGTACTTGGCCAGTACTGCTGTTTGGACCATTTCAGTGTGTAAGTAGCCAGCCAGTTTCTTTTGCTGAGTGTCCTCTTCTGATTCAATAAGCTATAATCCTCTCTTTAATGTTTGAACAAATCATTCACCAATGTCATGGCAAGAGGCTGTGATTAAATGCGCAGTTCTACACAGCTTCAAAAATCCCTAAAATACCTGGCTGAAGCTAGAGTCTGATACACACCAGAAGCTGCAGGAAACAAAAATGTATTTCCTAGTCTCAGTGACATGAACTAAATTAGAGCTCAGAAGCCAAACACCTTTGCTTGATACTTGCTGATGCCAGTAATTGCAGTTACTCTGCTAAAATAAGCAAAAATGATCATTGTCCCTGGCAATCTGCTCTGAGATAGCAACTCTTGTAAACAAAGGGCTTGATACCAAGGTAGCATGTGCTAATGTCACAAGATGACACACACAATTTCTCTGGAGGCTTCAAGCAGATATCAGACACCTGGCATGCCTTCCCTGTGCACCACCTGAAGGAAGCCATTTACTTGTTTTCTTTCTATGGTGGACTACTTTGTTATGGGTTTGGGTCATAGTCTACATTGGCTGCAGGCAGTTTGGATACCAGTGTTTTGCTCTAAAACAGGTTCTTTGCCAGATCTTTCACTTCAATTGTACACAATTTGTTTTAGTACAGAAAAACAGAGGGTTGAGCAGCTTTGAGCTGGTAATGTTGATAAAACACTGCAAGAGTCTTTTACCTTGTTAAAAAGGCCTTTGGAGATATGTTATTCTTATCTTCAGTTTAACAGTTCAGACTTTGGATGGTGTGTGCATTTATAAATATCTTTGGAATACTGCAGAAGCTGATGAGATTTTTGGGGACAATCAATGTGTTTTAGCTATGTAATAATTTCACTTTCCTCAGAGAACAAGGGCTAATATAGGTAATACTTAGGTTTTTCCAGCAGCGTGTCTCATACTGCAGCATGCCAGGAGGAAAAGAAAAGCCCACGCACAATGCACCAGATGTGCACAACTATGTGTACAGAGCTGTGAATAAATCTTCAAGACAGGCTGCAGTACGGTATTTTTCTTCATCCCTTACAATGTGCTTGAGAAGAGTGCCTTCAAGGCACTGTGCACAGCAGAATGCAAAGAGAGATGAATATATATTATCCTCAGCCTGCTATGCTTCTGTGTTGCTGTTCACCCTCCTTGAGCTGCTCAACTGTCCCCATGCTTGGTCCTGGAGGTGATAATGCTGCCTCATCAGCATGGCACTCTGCTGGCTTCTTCCTTCTGAGGACATCCCTTTCTCATGCAATTCGTGGGATTTCTAAATAATGTAATTTACTGCTACTTAGCTGTCTAATAACAAATAAGCTACTGTTAAATAATTCTTAGAGTTTTTAATGTTTGTGTGAGGAGGGAAAGGAGACTTGACAAACACTGCCAGTATGCGGGTTCACTTGTCACTGAGGTACCACAGCTGTGTCACTTGCAAACATCAGGATCTACCACTATGCTTTGTCAATAAGACCACAATAAATATTGCCCTATCCTCTGATCTATTGCTTACAAGCATTACATGTAATTTATTATTTTTTTAAAATTCTGGGTATTACAGGCTGTCTATAACTTACATTGTGTTAGTTTTTTTGTGAAACTGCACAGTGGGGAATTTATTCTGGAAGAAGTTTCTTAAATATTCATAGAATGCAAGTAGCATCTTTTTTACTGATTTTGCCTTTCATTCAAGATAGGAATGCTGCATTGTATTGGTGTGATTTAAAAAAAGAAAAAGGATTTTTTCATGCCTGTTTTTTAAATGTTTAATATGGAATTAGAGTAGTGGTTCATATGGAAATAACTACCCTAAAATATATCCTGTTACTTACTATGTACTTGTCCTCCCTGATGTTAAAAGGTAGGAATGTATAAAGCAGTCAAGAGGAATCCTACTTATTGCTCACTTTCACATGTGCAAATCTATACAGTTCAAGATCTACTATGAGCAGCTGACAGGTGGTAAAAATAACTCTCAGTTTAGGACTGTGTGTGCTTACCTGTCTGCAAAACTTCTGTAAAACTTCGTGCTGAATCTCATGATTTCACAGAGGTGTTTTTCAGCTTGATAATGATACAGAAGATGAAATGCTTGGGAAGAATCTGCTCTTACTGACAAGGAATAGATATGTATACATTAAAACAGTAGAAAAATAGTCTTAAGCCTTCAAGTTAAGTACAAAAGTTGAGTAAAGTTATGAAAAAATTACATAGCAATGGGAATGGTGGATATTTACAAATACATTGGCGACATTTTTAACACTGTTGTGAAATGTTACCTTCATGTAAAAGAAGCTGTATTGGGCCCTGACTCTACTCACCCTCTCTGCTCTTGTTTGTGGTTCAGTTCATGGGGAACTGTCAACCTGTGATGCATCTGCAGGCCACATTTTTAGTTCACATAGACCATATCTAGCCACAATTTTGCTGCAGTTTTATTGGGTAACATTCAATTACGCATTCATTTTAACAGATGCACTCCAAAGTTCTGTTCAAATTTCAACAAGAAAAAGACTTCTCATCCATTGTATAGCTCTTTATTAGTGGCTGTTTATGTTGTGTTGGGGCTTGCTAGACAAAGAAACTACATACACTACACTGAGCACTGAATTAATCTGCTTGCACAGTCTTATGCAGAATAAGGCCTAATAGTTACGGCTATAATGTTGCCTGTGAGTCAAAACACATCAAAGTAATGGTACAATAAAGTGGCTCCAGCCTTCAAAAGTGCTTTTATATATGATTAAGATAATTTACATTAGAGGATCGTATTCCCTCTGCAGGAAAGGTTTGTAGATAGGGCTGGAGGCAGTGTTGGGAGCAGGGGCTGTACCAGCAGATGCTTAGACGAGTGCCACTTCTTGTTTGTCCATGGTAAAAGCTTGGACTTTTTGGATAACAGCTTTATCTAAGTGTCTGTGCAGAGGGATGGATACACTCTGTGTGGTAGCTTGCTTATAATCTTCTTCCACTTAGACTGTTGTATAAGCATGTTATGCCATGCTGACATCAAACACTTTTGATGGAATGAAATTTGTAAAGATGGTAGACATAATTCTGAACATAAAAATGAGATTTTTATGCATAGAATGCATATGAAATGCATAAAAATGCATTTTTATCACTAACAATCTCTGAGAATATGGTTTAGAAAATTCATGTGACAGCCCAAGTGAATTTTGTATTAATTTTCATAGAAAATATGATGAGATGGAGATGGAAATCTGCATTTGTCAGCCAGCTTCCACAGGCATTGCATTTTGTTGTCCTTTAGGAAATGCGTGGGAGGGAGGTATTTTCATGGGGCTTACAGGGCAGGATTTGGCACTCCTGGTAATGATGAAGTGGTTAAAAGCGCACCAGCATTTAATGGGGTGACTGTTTCAACGAGCTCTGCTTCTGCATTTGAAGAATTCACTGGTATCAGGGGCATGCTGGTGGTCTCAAGCCCAGAAAAGCTTTTTCCTGGGTGTTCCTCGTGCGCCAGGAGGCTTAAACTAGCAAATAGTGATAGTGCTTTGCCCTTCTGAGCTTCTTAAGGTTTGATGGTTGTAGAGGCAAAGTGACTTACAGCTCTCCTACAGCCTTTAAGCATTTTTATGCATATAAAATTCGAAGTGCTGAAGTGCTAAATTGGCTGAGCTCTAAGCCAGTTTACCTCTACATGCATAATAATTTAAGCAGTTGAACACAGTCAGAAGTTCCTGTTCAGGACAAAGTGTCAGCAAAACTTCTGTGGCTTTGTGCTTTGGTCTAGCTTTTGCTGGCCATGTTCTGTAGCCTGACATAACTGCAAAGACACTGTGGCTTCACCGAGAGAGACAAAAATTCTGCTTATTTGAAGGTTATTGTACTTTTTATTTGGTTTAGAGCTCACTTCTCTAGATATCTGCTACCTATATATGAATGTGGGTATCTAATTAGCTTTCCTTTGTGACTCCAGGGTCAGGGCCAACACTCTCACAGTGAGTTTATGAAAGATATGACAATGTTGAACTTTCTGTGACTGGAAAAGGATATGCTCTAAACAACTGGAGCTACGGAATAAATTCTTTCTCTCAGTCAGCTTGATATTTATTCGCTCAGGAATTTTCCACAAGGCAGCTTGGTAGCCAGCAGTGCAGAAGGAGGAAGATGAGTTTCTTGAGTAACGGAATGGATATTGAACCAGAGATCTGAAAGGAAATGATATTATTTCTCAGCTTATCATCATCATCTTCATCATCAAAAAGCGAAAAAATGTTGTATAGATGAAGCCCAGCTAAAAACTCTTTCCTTTCATATGCTAAAAAGTCACTCTTTCTGATGGCATTAGCAATGCAGTATCAACAGTAGTCCAAGTGAAGGTTGTTTTTCTTTTTTTTAGTTAGTTTAAGATCAGAACAGATTCTTAGTGTACACAAAGGGAAGTTGAATAATGAAATGTTAGATTTGTACAGGAAATTTTCTGACAATGCTCATTAAAATCCTCAAATTTCTCCATATGAAAAGTCGTCAAATGATCCAGGAAGAACTAAGTAAGAAACCAGAATGGCAACTATTTGTTTCCAAACAAGGAGTATTGAGTCAGCAGCTGCTTTTTAATATGTATTCTGCTGAATTCTGAAACAAGGTGAAACTTATACAACTTTCAGGCATAAAATGCTGCATTATATGGTTGACTCTATTCTTTACTTCTATCAGCTTTCACATTCAAAATCATATATGAACTAATTTTTAGGACTAAAATATATACTATAGAATTCCGTTTAGCCTCACAGGTATATGGTTTTGGATGTCTGGAACACCAAGAGAGAAGATGGTTATTGATGTCTCATCTTCTTCTTTCCCAGTAGTGGTGGCACTTACATGACATTGGTGTGTTGTCTAAAATTGGAATATCTCAGTGGGACTGAACTCCATATCTGCTGGAACTGCAGCAGCCTGACTGAGTCGATACAGTGGAAGATCATTGTCTCTGTGAATTTAAATGTAAAGGTTTATATGTGCTATTCCTCCTTCCAAAAACTGTAGGTAATGGACTTGAACTTGGAATTCAACTATTTTTTGATGTTAGTTAGATCTCTCCACTCCATGTTAGATTGTTTGGGGTGTGATGAATTGTGTTTTCTTCTCTGCAGCACCTACTCCTGCTGTGCAGTTAGGAGAAGTCACAGTTTCACAGGCAGCAGTCTCTGGGGACTTCGCCTGATCGCCATGACTTTTCAAATACAATGGAAGGTGAGTTCATAGCAACATCACCCAGTTCCCTAAGGACCCTGAGATGCTTGTCATCTGGTCCCATAGACTCGAGG